>NW_012150796.1:131330-185688 GCF_000956105.1 Propithecus coquereli
CCTTAGCTGGGGGGCCTGCTGTGACCGCGTCACCTCCCTTAGCTGGGGGGCCTGCTGCGACCACGTCACCTCCCTGGGCCCCAGTTCTGCACCGGCGCGAGTGCTTAGATGTCTTGGGACCGCCCCAGCTGTACCCGTCGTGTCTCATCTCCTAGGGCGCCGCAACGGGGACCACAGACTGGGTAGCTCAGAACAACAAGCTTCAGAGATGTCCAAGATCAAGGCGAGGACACGGTGACTTCCTTCCGAGAGCTGAGAGAAGACTCTGTCTCGTGCCTCCCTACCGGCTCCTGGTGGTTTGCTGGCACTCTCTGCTGCTCCTTGGCCTGGGGACTCATCGCCTGGATTTCTGCCTTCATGTTCACGTGGTCTCCCCTCGTATGTGTGGGGGTCTCTCCATAAGGCGCTCTTTCACAGCACACGGTCATACTGCGTCAGGGCCCACCGCACCTCCTCCAGCACGGCCTCGTCCTAACTGCCCACACCCACATGGCCCTATTTCCACATGAGATCGTATTCTGAGGTTCCTGGGGTTGTGAGTCCAACATATGAATTTGGGGGAACAACACGATTTAACCCGGGACAGCCATCCTGAATCTCTAATTTCTCCTCCCAGGGGCCTTCTAGGGTAACCATTAAATTTATTCAAACAGGAAATTCTGAGAATAGAAAGGGGTGTTGCTAACACTTCTGGCAAACGCCAGGTGTAACCGGGGACTGGCCCAGGGAAACTGGGATGTAGTCCCCTAAAGGCCTGTGAGCTCCATCGGGGACCACACGCGAGGCTGGGAGCAGGACCTGCAGCTGCCTCTGCCTCCCCTTGGTCATTCTGTGACCAGGATGAAAACCACATCCTCGCTCAAAATGAGAATGGACGGAGTGAGGAGAGGGAGGAAGGGATGGAACGGCGGCTGGCCAGCGCTGAGGCCACCAGCAGGCTGATGCCAGCTTATTCACATCTGGGGATCAGCTGGAGAAAAGTCACCCTGATCCAAGCAGTTACTCTCTCCTGACATCTGGACGTGGACTTGAGCCTGGGTAGGACATGAAGGTTGTACGTGGAACGACGTGATGCATTGAAACCATCCCCGCGATGAACGTCCAATCCACCCTGGGTGACGCTGGTCCACATGAGTAGTTAGAAGAATCCTGTGCCCAGGGACGCCGTACCGAGCTCCTTGGTGCATCCAGAGTTCAGAAAAGGAGGCCTCGGGGTGCTCTAGAGCAATCGGGAGGTGTGAAGCAGAGCAAAGGTCCGGAGAGCAGTGGAACAGAGGCTGGACAGTGTGCAGGACAGTGCCCAGGGCAGCCTGAGTCGGCACAGCCTCGGGAGATGAACTGGGAAATGCTCCTTCCTCCTCCATGCCAGGTATCTGTGTAGGACTGGTGTAATTTCCCCCTTAAATGTTTGACAACATTCTCCAGTGAGGCCACCTGGACCTGGAATATTCTTTGTGGGAAGGTTTTAAACTATTAATTCAATCTCTCTCACCGATTTGATTCTGTTTCATATTTTTCCTTCTTCCTGAGTCAGTTTTGGTAACTGACGTTTTTGTAGTGCTCTTGTCCCTTTCATCGAGGGTGTCGAATTTGTTAGTAGAGTTTTTCATTTGTTTGTTTTTTTTGTTTAAATTGTAATCAATTTTTTTTGTTGTTGTTGTTTGTTTTTTTTTTGAGACAGAGTCTCCCTCTCTTGCCCGGGCTAGAGTGCCGTGGCGTCAGCCTAGCTGACAGCAACCTCAAACTCCTGGGCTCTTCGATGCTCCTGCCTCAGCCTCCCAAAGTGCTAGGATTACAGGCATAAGCCACCGCGCCTAGCTGCTGGCAGAGTTTTTTCAAAAAATAATAACCTATTCATGGCTGCGGGATCTCTAATGGTGTCTTACATACAGTGAAAATATGGCACCGTCATGCGCCACATAACATTTCGGTCAACGGCAGACCACGTAGAAGATGATGGTCCCGTAAGATAATAATGGAGGTGAAAAATTCCTATCACCTAGCGACACTGTAGCCATCACATCATAGCACGATTAGTTTATTTTTTATAAATTTAGCGTGGCCTAAATGTGCAGTGTTCATAATGTGCAGTACCGTCCTGGGCCTCCACGCTCACTCACCGCTCGCTCCCTGGCTCCCCCAGAGCAACTTCCCGCCCTACAAGCTCCATCCGCAGTAAGTGCCCTACACTAGTGCAGCGGTTTTATCTTCCATGCTGTGTTTGTACTGTGCCTGCTCTATGTTCAGGTGTGTTTAGACGCGCAAATACCGTCGTGTTGCCATCGCCTACAGTATGCGGTGCAGCCACGTGCTGTGCGGGGCTGTAGCCGGGAAGCGCTGGGCGGTGCCACGCAGCCGTGGCGAGCAGCAGGCCGCGCCTCCTGGGTCTGCGTGCGTACACTCTGGACAGCCGCACGGCCCCGAAACTGCCTGACGGCACGTTTCTCAGAATGCATCCTCGTCACTGAGCATGCATGACTGCATTATAAATCTCACAAAGCATTATTGTAAAAGAGTCAATAATCTTTTAAAGAAATTCAAAAACGAAGAAAAATAGCTTTCATATTTAATCAAGCATTTTCCATCTCTGGCACTTTGCATTCCCTTGTGCATATTTATCTGGTATCATTTTCGTTCTGCCTTAAAAGCTTCCTTTAACATTTCTAATAGTGCCGGTCTCCTGGATAAAAATCCCCTCAGCTTTTGTTTGTCTGAAAAGTCTTTATTTCACCTCTTTTTGGGAGAACTTTAACTTGGAATAGAACTGCAGGTTGACAAGTTCCTTGTCCCCAGCCCCACTTTAAGATGCTGCTCTGCCAGCTCCGACTTGTGGAGTCCTGACAAGGAGACAGCCTTACATTTTGTATTCTCTCCTCGATACACCGCATGTCTTTTTCGCCTCGGCTGCCTTTCCAAGGTTTTCAATTTATCACGCATTTGCAGCAACTTGATTGCGATGTGCCCTGTGTCCTTTTCTTTGTATTGTCCTGCTTGACTTCTCAGAGCTTCCTGGATGGGTACATTTCTAGTTTTCACAAACTGGAACATTTTTAAGCCATCACTTCTTCAAATATTTCTTCTGCCCCCTTTTCTGGGGGCAGAAAATTACACATATGTTGACCAATTGATATCGTCCAGTGTGTCACCAACACTCTGTTCCTGTCCCCGCAATCTACCTCTGCATGCTTCAGTTCAGATCGTTTCTGTTCCTGTGTCTGCGAGTTCACTGGCCTGTTCTTTGCAGTATACTGTTAAATTCCTTTCTTGTGACCTTTTCATTTCCATTGTTCATTTTATATGATTCCACTTTCTTCCCTTTGTGAGCTATCAGTCATACTTCTTTTTTTACATTTTTTTACTGATTGGCCTAGAGTTTGCAATGCACACTTAGAGGTAATCTGAGTATAATAACAAAATAATCCAAATCTTCCCTCTCGCCCCTTGTGTCGTTGTTGCCATGCCTTCCACCTATGTATGAGCGTACATGACAGTGTGTGTGTATCTGCTTCATAAGCACGTATATGTATTCAGTTATGTTTTCTCGTGCATATAAGAGATACATACATAAGTAAACAAAATTGGATGCATAGTTGCTATTATTTTGAACTTGTTATATGTTAGATCAATTACAAATAAGAAAAATAGTTTTTATTTTACCTTCACATATTTCTTCTTTGATGCTCTTCCTTTCTTTACATCAATCTGAATTTCTGACCTATACTATTTTCCTTCTCTCCAAAGAACTTCTTGTAACATTTCTTACTGGGCAGGTCTACCAGCAACAAATTCCCTCAATTGTTTTTCTGAGAAAGTCTTTATTCTTTCTTCACTTTCGAAGGATAATTTCACAGGGTGCAGAATTCTAGGCTGGTGGGTTTTTTTCTCTCACTTTAAATATCTCACTCTTGTCTTGCTCGCATGGTTTCTGAAGAGAAGTCAGAAGTAATTCTTATCTTTGCCACTCTATAGGTACGCTGGTTTTTTCCTCTGACTTCTTTTGGGATTTTCTTCTTTATCTTTGATTTTCTGTAATTTGAAAATGATATGCCTAAGTGTGGTTGCTTGGGCATTTATCCCGCTTGGTGTTTTCTGAGCTTCCTGGTTTTGTGGTTTGGTGTTGGACATTAATTTTGGAAAACTATTCACTCATTATTGTTTCAAATATTTCTTCTCTTCCCTTTCTCTTTTCTTCTCCTGCTGGTATTCCCATTACAAGGATGTTACATCTTTTGTAACCATCCCACAGTTCTTGGATATTCTGTTCTGTTTTATTCAATCTTTGTTCTCTTTGCTTTTGAGTTTTGAATATTTCTTTGGATAAAGCCACAAGCTCAGAGATTCTTTCCTCAGCTATGTCTAGTCTACTAATAAGTCCATCAGAGGACTCGTCCATTCTCAAGCACGTCCAAAGTCTATTCTTCATTTCTGTTACCATGTTTTTGATCCCACCTTGGGATTGCCACCTCTCTGCTCATACTGCCCATTTGTTCCTGCTTGCTGTCCACTTTATCCTTGAGAGCCCTTCACATATTAATCATAGTTGTTCTAAATCCCCATAATTCTTACATCCCTGCCATGTCTGGTTCTGATGCTTACTCTCTCTCTTCAAATTGTGCTTTTGCCTTTTAGTATTCCTTGTATTTTTTTCTTTTTCTTTTTTCTTTGAGACAGTCTCACTCTGTTGCCTGGGCTAGAGTGCCATGGGGTCAGCCTAGCTCACAGCAACCTCAAACTCCTGGGCTGAAACGATCCTTCTGCCTCAGCCTCCCAAGTAGCTGGGACTACAGGTATGTGCCACCAGGCCCGGATAATATTTTCCTACATATATATTTAGTTGTCCAGATAATTTTTTTCTATTTTTAGTAGAGACAGGGTCTTTCTCTTGCTCAGGTTGGTCTCAAACTCCTGAGCTCAAACGATCCTCCCGCCTCGGCCTCCCAGAGTGCTAGGATTGATTACATGCGTGAGCCACCGTGCCCAGCCCTGTAGTTTTTTCTTGAGAGCTGGACATGATGTACTGGGAAAAAGGAACTGCAGTGAATAGACCTTTAGTCATGGTAGGAAGGTGTGGGGTGAGGGGAAGCGTTCTGTAGTCCGATGATTAGGTTTGGGTCTTTTAGTGAGCCTGTTCCCCTCGACTACGAACTTCTCCTTTTTTCCTCCCCCCACCCCTAGGTGGGGACAGGATGGCTAGAGCAGCTAGAGCAGCTAGAGCTGGGTATGTCCTGTCTCCCATGCAGAAGAGGAGGGCTGGCTAGACTTAGGGATATTTCTTCTCCAGGTCAGTTAGGCTCTGAGAAGAACCCATCAGGTTAGATTCTAGTTAACTAATCTCTCCTGAGGGCAGGCCTTGTTAAAAAGAACAAAGTGCTAGGCGGGGCGCGGTGGCTCACACCTGTAATCCTAGCTCTCTGGGAGGCCGAGGCAGGCGGATTGTTTGAGCTCAGGAGTTCGAAACCAGCCTAAGCAAGAGCGAGACCCCGTCTCTACTAAAAATAGAAAGAAATTAATTGGACAACTAAAAATACATAGAAAAAATTAGCCGGGCATGGCGGCACATACCTGTAGTCCCAGCTACTCGGGAGGCTGGGGCAGAAGGATCGTTGAGCCCAGGAGTTTGAGGTTGCTGTGAGCTAGGATGACGCCATGGCACTCTAGCCCGGGCGACACAGTGAGACTCTGTCCCCAAAAAAAAAAGAAGAAAGTGCTCTGGCATATTTCGAAATGTAGCCTTTTCCCCTCCCATCGTGCCGCAGTCATGAGGGGATTTTTCTGCAATATTTATTGTGAGAACCTGATTGAGCTCCTGGAGAGAAAACTCACAAACCTGTTGAGGGGGGTGTCCCCTGTGAATGGGTCTCCTGGAGTGTTTAACTCTCACACTTACGCACACCCAGCCTCCAGCGGTTTGCCAATTACAGGTCAGTTTTCTGCCCCAGGGCTGGTTCCCAGGCAGCGGCTGTTCCGGCACAGAGTGGTTCTCTGTCTTCGCCTCTCTGTCTCTCCAATCTGGGCGGCAGGGGTCTGCTCTGTGATCTCACTTCTCCTGTGCATCTAAGAGTTCGATGTTTCAGTTTGTTCAGTTCTTTACTTGTTGTTAGGACACAGTGGCAACATCTGCGTTCCTTACATGCAGAACCAAAACCTGCAAGATGCATTTTTCATTTTGGATATTGTATTTTTGCACTCTAGAACTTGTTTCGTTCTTTTTATATCTTCCATTTCTCTCTTCGTTATCTTCACATTTTCCACTAGGTTTTTTAGCATATTGAGCATATTTATAATAGCTGGTTTTTAAAAATATTTTTTTATTTCAGAATAATTTTATATTTGTAGGAAAGTTGCAAAGATAGTATAAAGAGAGAATGCCATGTCATGAAGGAGGGGAACATATCTGCAAGCCAAGGAACCCCAAGGTTTGCTAGTGACCACCAAAAGGTAGAAAGAGGCAGGGACAGTTCCCCTGGGAGCCTTCATGGAGGGCACGTCCCTGACAATGTCTTGCTAGCAGGCTCCGAGCCTCCAGAACTGCGAGAAGATAAATTTCTATTGTTTGAAGCCCCCTAGTTTGTGATATTCTGTGACGCTGCCCTAAGAAAACTAACACAACTAAGAGATTGACATTGGCGCATTACGAGACACCAAACTCCAGACTTCGTTCAGATTTCACCACTTTTTCCAGTAATACCTTTTTTATGTTCCAGAATCCAGTCCAGGCGACTCCACAGCATTTAGACATTGCATTTCTCCGCCGTCTCCTCCGGGCAGTGGTGCTTTCCAAGCTCTCCTTGTTTTTCGTGATCCTAAAAGTACTGGTCAGCATTTTGTAAATGTCCCTCAATTATAGTTTTTCAAATTTTTTCCCCTCATGTTAGGCTAGGATTATATGGGTTTTTTGGAAAATACCACAGAGGTGAAGTGCCTTCTCATGACCTCGTATCAGGGGTAAATGATACCAACAGGATATATCACCAGTGATATAAACCTTGAGCACCTGGCTAAGGTAGGGTCTGTTAGGTCTCCCACTATAAAGTTACCATCTCCCTCCGTGCTCTGCTCTTTGGAAGTGTGTCACCAAGTCCAGCTACATTCATGGGGATAGGAACAGGGAAAATTAAAACATTTTTCTGCTAATTTCATCACGTCTGTCATTTCTGGGTTTGTTTCTTTTAAGTAATTTTTTTCTCTCTTGGCTATGGGACATGTTTTTTTCTGCTTCTTTGCAAATCTAGTAATTCAGTGAATGTCACCTTGTGGAGTTATTAGATTTTGTTGCCTTTGTTTAAAGAGTATTGGACTTTATTCTGGCACGGGTCAGTTATTTGCACATCAGTTTAATATTCGGGGCTTTAAAAAAAAAAAAACCTTTCCCTAGGCAGGTCTAAAGACGCGTTTCTTCTAGGTCATTTAAGTACCACTCCGAAGGTGTGTGCCTTCTGCGGCCCTTTCAGTGTCGAACAAGGTTTCTCCAAGCTGTCGAGTAGAATCCAGTGATGCCCAGACCTGCGTAAGCTCTGGGAATATCTTGGCCAGCAGCCCTCCATCACTGTTCTTCCCCTAGCAGTTGTTCTTTGCCCAGTCTCACGCATCGTCCCCCCTCTGCACGTTTCTGGAGCTCCTTTTCGGTATGGTTCATTCACCTCCAGTTCTCTGCCTCTAAAATGCCAGCTGCCGCAGCCTCCTGAGCCCCAGCCCCTACCTAACCGGGCAGGACCGCGGGGTTCCGCTGGGCTCCCTCTCTCTGCACCGTGGTTGGGAAGTTCACTCCAGGCGGAGCCAGGGCGGCTGCCCAGCTGCCCTTTCCGGCTTCCCGGGCCCAGAGACCACACTCCCGGGCTGCCTGTCACCGGGTTGCTGGCGACAGTTACTGCGCAGGGCTTGCGCAGGTTGTCAGGTGTCCACGAGCGAGCGCAAGACGATTACAGATGCTGCTTCCGCATGGCAGGAAGTGCTTCTACGTGTTCGTAACTCCTCACTTCCCTGCATTCCCTGAGGGGGTGACTGCTCCTGGGTTCCTGCCCGTAACACCTTGGGGTTGGCTGTGTCACCCAGGTTGTGTCGCCCAGGTCGCGCGCACAGCCGGAGAACTGTGCCGCGCAGTTTCTTCTGTTGCGCTCGCTGTTAAATTAACCCGCCCCTCCACCCCCTTCAGCGCCAGGCGCCTTCTTCGGCTCAAAAGGGTAGCAAGCGAGGTGGAGGGAGAGGGCTGGTGGCAGTGTCCTTCCTGGAGAGGGTGGGGGCTCGGCCTCAGTCGGTGCGGATGCTCCCCGCGGCCCCCGCCTCCAGCAGGGCAGCCCCGGGACTAGAGCAGAGCTCCCAGGGGAGCCCAACGGCGTCGCCTGGCGTTCGGAGGACCCAGGGCCGGGTGTCTGGCTTCCAGGGGAAAGGTCTGCGGGGTGGTTATTTGGAAAGGCAGAGTCATGAGGGGGCTGCCCTGGGAGTGCCTCCCGGGGACTGGCAGGGCCACAGTGCCAGGCCCTCCAAAGGACCATGCTCATGTGAGCACCCTCCAGGGCCAGGTGACCCAGCAGACACATGCAGGCCGCACCTGCAGGAGCAGGAACTGAGGGGGTTGCTGTGTCGGCTGCGAGACGGGAGGTCTCCTTGGGGAGGGGCGAGGGTGTCCAATAATTCATAAAAGTCCCCGTGAGAGAAAGCCTAGCTTTGGGCGCCAGCCAAATTAGGTAGGGCACCTACTCCAGATTCCTACACACTAGCCAAGGGCAAGAGCGTCCCCCTTCTTTGTCTCCTCAGCTCCCCCCTCCCCACTCCCCAACAAGCAGGAGAACCAGCGTGGGGGAGGGACAGACAAGGAGAGGAAAAGACCACCTGCCCTCCCTCCCCTGCAGGCTTCCGAGGCTGTGGGGCAGGAGGAGGGAGGGGTTTAACCTGAATAAGAAATTTAGGATTGTCATGCAAGATGGCAGGCTGGAGGCAGCCCATCCACGGCGCTGTCTGGGAGAGGATGGAAAACTGCACGTGGATGCTCACTACAGATGGACCCTCTTGGAGAGAGCACTGCAGATCATCAGAGAAATGAAGGGAGACAGAGTGAAGAAGACAGGGACAGGGAGTGTCACTCGCCAAATCAGAAGGTACCTGGGGGAGACCCCTACACGTGGGGAAGGGCTAAAGGAGAGAGCCCCAGGGCCCCATGCTCCCCGCGTGGACACTCTGACTCCAGTTGTGGGGGATCCCCCCCCCAACCACCACAGGCCTCTGTGCTGATCAGGTGACTGTCTGGAGTCTGTACAGTGAAGTTGCTTTGGACAGCAGGCTCAGGAGGGGCCCACTGGTCTCGGTTCCTGGGTCGCTGCGGCTGGTGTCACTTTGAGCTCTCAGTTCCAGAGCTCCCAGTCTACACAGGGATTGGCTCCGCTGCAGCTGCCCCTACATTGTTCCTTGTCCAAGCACCCGTGATGCACTCGCACACCCGTGCCTGGGAGCTGGGCACCACCACCACCAGGGAACTCAAGGAATTCGAGAAGTCCCACGATAGCAGCATTCACAGAACTCATGTGGGGAGAGAGCCCCAGCCATCCAGTGGCCCAGCCCCCACAGCCCCGCACCCCAACCAGTGGAGCCAGCCTCCCAGCTCAAGCGCTGCGGCACCAAAGTCCACACCCCTGAATATCTGGGCGCCAAGCAGAGCTCCACGCAGCTGCAGACCCGCAGGCCAACCAGCAGGCCACTCCTGGCAGACTTGCACACTGACCAGAGGAACAAGCTCCCTGGCCCTGCGTGCCACCCAGAGGTCCACACCCTCACAGTTGCACAAGCCCTGCGGCAGGCCACACTTCCTCGTCCTGTGCACCAGCTGGCAAGCCACACCCCTGGCCCCAAGTGCCACATGGCAGGTCATACCCTGCAGACATGCGTGCCAGGCAACAGGCCACGCCCTTTGGTTCTGTGAGCCGGCTAGTGGGCCACGCCCCCACCACACAAGCCACACCAGCTCTCCACCACGAACCTTCTAGCCCCAAGCCAACACCACCACACATTGCCATCACACCTAGACCTGCACAGAGTGAATGCCCACAGCCCTGATGCCTACGGCCACCACCTAGATAGCCTCACCAAACAGCCACGCCCACTACTACAGGGACGGGCAGAGCTCTCTCCTGCAAAGCCCAACTCAGTGAAGACTGGCCTGGGGACCCAGCGCTCCTCATAAAGATCCCAGCACTGGCCCCGGTCCCATGACTTGCCCAGCTACTGGCCGCTGTCCCACAATGCACGCAGGCACCCACGAAAGTCTCACAACTCCCCCAGGCACTGGTCAAGGTCACACCACCCGCCTCTGTGGAGAGGGAATTGCACATCCCGCTGCCCAAGCTTCCAACAGAGGCCTGGGGACCAATACACCATGTGAGCGAATATCCCCCAGGGTCAGCTTAGACCGTGACAACCACAGGGGATGGAGACACATGAGAACAGCTGTGTTGCAGGTTCTCAGTGTGTTCACTCCTCTCCTGCTGGGTCACTTCTCCAGAGTGGGACACAAAAGAGTTATCTGGGGACCTCTCCTGCTTCTCACAAAGTACGAGGGTTCCCAACAAAGGAGAACAGGTGCACCACAAACCTGTCAGCCCTGAGCAGAGAGAGGAGGTTTCAGATGAGAAGAAACCAGCAAAAAAATTCTGGCAACATGAAAAAGCAAGCAGTTTGACACCTTCAAAGAATCACAATAGGTCCACAGCAATGGAACCCAACCAAAGGAAATTTTTGAACTGTCAGAAATGGAATTCAGAATGTGGATGGCAAACAAGATGAATGAAATTGAAGAGAAAGTTGAAAACCAACACAAAGAAGCCAAAAAATGTTGCAGGACATAAATGAAAAAAATCAAAAACTTGCTAAAGAAACATACAACATAAGAAAGGATATAATAGAAGTTAAAGAAATCAAGGAGTCCTTTAGGGAATTACAAAATACAGCATAAAGCTTCAACAACAGACTAGATCAAGGAGAAGAAAGAATCTCGGAAACTGAAGACAATGCTTTCAAATTAATCCAGTCAATCAAAGATGCAGAAAAAAATAAAGAATAATGAGCAATCACTCAGAGAAATATACGACTACGTGAAACGAGCCAATATACAAATTATAGGTATCCAGGGGAGAGAAGAAGAAGAAACAAAAAGCATGGAAAACCTATTTGTGGGAAATATTAAGAACTTCCCTGGTATTGTCAGAAATTGAGATATCCAGCTACAAAATGGTTATCAAACACCAGGAAGATACATAAGAAACAGGACATCCAGGGCCAGGCGCGGTGGCTCACGCCTGTAATCCTAGCACTCTGGGAGGCCGAGGCGGGCGGATTGTTTGAGCTCAGGAGTTCGAGACCAGCCTGAGCAAGAGCAAGACCCCGTCTCTACTAAAAATAGAAAGAAATTAATCAGACAACTAAAAATACATAGAAAAAATTAGCCGGGCATGGTGGCACATGCCTGCAGTCCCAGCTACTCAGGAGGCTGAGGCAGAAGGATCACTTGAGCCCAGGAGTTTGAGGTTGCTGTGAGCTAGGATGACGCCATGGCACTCACTCTAGCCAGGGCAACAGAGTGAGACTCTATCTCAAAAAAAAAAAAAAGAAACAGGACATCCATCCCCAAGACATATAGTCATCAACCTGGCCAAAGTCAAAATGAGGGAGAAAATTCTACAAGCTGTAAGACAAAAGCAACAACTAACCTACAAAGGAAAACCCACCCAGCTAACAGCAGACTTCTCAGCAGAGATGGAATTGGGATCCCCTTTTTAATCTTCTTAAACAGAGCCAAGAATTTTGTATCCTGCAAAACTAAGTTTCATAAATGATGGAGAAATAAAGACTTTTCCAGACAAACAAACACTATGGGATTTGTCACTACTAGAACTTCCCTACAGAAAATGCTCAAAAGTGTGTTATGCATGCAACAACACAATAGATACCCACGAGTGTAAAAACACCCAAAAATTGTAGCTTATAGCTCTTTAAAACAATAGCATAAGAGGGAAAACAACACAATAAAGTATCATCCAACATGATGAACAGAACAGCATCCCACATATCAAGACTAACACTCAGCAGAAACTCTCTGAATGCCCCACTCAAAAGACACAGACTGGCTAAATGGATGAAAAAACACAGTCCAAGAATGGATGAGAAAACACAGTCCAAGTATTTTCTGTCCCCAAGAAACACATCTAAACCACAACAACTCACACAGACTCAAGGTTAAGGGACAGAAAAAATGTTATATGCAAATGGACACCAAAAACGAGCAGGTGTAGCCATTCTCATTTCAGATAAAATAGACTTTAAATCAAAAATGATAAAAAAAAAAGACAAAGATGGTCATTATATAATGGTAAAGGGAGCAATTCAAAAAGAAGACACAACAATCCTAAATATATATGTACCTAACCCAGGAGCTCCCCGTTTCCTAAAGCAAATTCTTCTAGATCTAAGCAAAGAGATAAATAGTAGCATCTTAATTGCTGGGACTTCAACATTCCACTGACAGAACTGGACAGATTGTTGTAGAAGAAGATAAAGAAACACTGGACTTAAACAGGACTCCACAACAAGTGGACCTAACAGACATTTACAGAACGTTCTACACAAAACTACTGAATATACATTTCTCTCATCAGCACATGGGACATTTTTCAAGATTGATCATATCTTAGACCACAAAAACAACCTCAGCAAATTCAAAAAATAATTGAAATCATACCTTGTATCTTCTCAGATCATAGTGGAATACAATTAGAAATCAATTCCAAGAGAAATACTCAAAACTACACAAAATCATGGAAATTAAACAACCTGCTGCTGAATGATCCTTCAGTCAATAATGAAAGTAAGGTGGAAATCAAAAGATTCCTCACACTGAATGACAAGGGGACACAAGCTTTCAAAAATCTATGAGATATAGCAAAAGCAGTCCTAAGGTGAAAATTAATAACCTTAAATGACTACATCAAAAAGACAGAAAGATTACAAATTAACAACCTGATGTCACGTCTCAAGGAACTAGAAAAAGAAGAACAAACCAAACTCAAAGCCAACAGAACAAAAGAAATAACAAAGCTCAGAGCAGAACAAGATGGAAACCAAATACTACTACTAATAATAATAACAATACAAAGGATCAATGAAACAAAAAGTTGGTTCTTTGAAAGGATAAACAGCGTTATAGATCACCAGCCAGATTAACCAGAAATAGAAGAGAAAATGCGGGGAATGTGGCCAGTGTTCCCTGCAAAAAACCGGATCCCTTTGGTAGAGTTGCAAGGGATAAGAAAATAATAGAGAGAAATGGAAAATGGAAGAAATAAAAGAATACACTGAGACAAAGATATAGTTTTATAAGTTTATAAAGATTATAGGCAAAGCGGGAGCTCAGGGGACTTAGACCTCTCTGTTGGTCTCAAAGGCCCCGAATGAGGTCTTACATGGTAACTTATAGGAAATACTGAACAATTGTCAGGGGTAACAGATTTACATAACAGCAGGTAGTTCCTCTCAGGTTAACAGATTTTCAAAAGGCTTTTACAGAAGGCTTCTACAGATTCTTTAACTAATTCTATTTACGTGAGCAAAGGGTTACAAAGTCTTTCAAAGGTTAATTTCTAAATTCAATTTATCACTTAACAGAGGGGTTAAACAGAGATATGTAAGCTCCATGTTTATTAGGTTATTGTGAATGGAGACAGGTAGTCCAGAGTGGTTTAAACAAAAGCTTTGCTTTTAGCCATTCGGGAAGCTGTCGTTTCCGGGAAGCTGTTTGTTCCGGAGGGCACTCTATTGTCAGCTCTCAGCCTATAGTTTTTAACAGATTCACTTGTGCTTTACAAAGCAAATCCAATTCTTTAGGTCTGAGAAACTCAGCGCCTCGTGGGATACAGCCGCTACTGCCTTTCAGAGACGCCCTTCCGAGTGTAACAGCATTCGAAATGCAAACCAACACGTTCACATATTCTTTCAGGGCAAAGCTCTGTAAAATTCTTAAGACAAATCCTGTCCCAAAACACGTTTAATACTAATTCATGGAACGACAAGAAAAGATTCAAATAACCTCAATCAGAAATGAAAAAGGAGACATTAAAACTGATATCACGGAAATACAAAATATCATCTGTGAATACTAATGAAAACCTCTATACAAACTAGAAAACCTAGAGGAAATAGATAAATTCCTGAAAACACACAGCCTCCCAAGCCTGAATCAGGAAGAAAGAGAAATCCTGAACAGACCAATAATGAGCAATGAGATTGAAGCAGTAACAAAAAAAAACTAGCCCCCACCAAAAAAGGGCCCTGGACCAGATAGATTTGCAGCTGAATTCCACCAGACCTACAAAGAAGAACTGGTACCAATCCTACAGAAACTATTCCAAAACATCAGGAAGGAAGAAATCCTCCCTAACTCATTCTATGAAGCCAGAATCACCCTGATACCAAAGCCAGAAAAGGACACAACAAAAAAAGAGAAAACTACAGACCCATATCCCTCATGAACATAGATGCAAAAATCCTCAACAAAATAATAGTAAACTTAATTCAATAGCATATCAAAAAGACAATCCACCAGGATCAAGTGAGTTTCACCCCAGGGATGCAAAGATGGTTTAACATACACAAATCAATAACCATGATTCACCACATAAACAGAAACAAAAAGAAAGACCATATAATCATCTCGGTAGATGCAGAAAAATCATTCAGTAAAATCCAGCACCCTTTTATGATAAAACCTCTCAACAAAGTAGGCATAGAAGGAACATACCTCAAAATTATAAAGGCCTTTTATAACAAACCCACAGCCAACATTAAATTGAATGGGGACAATTTGAAAGTATTCCCCCTAAGAACTGGAACAAAACAAGTGTGCCCACTGTCACCACTTCTATTCAACACAGTACCGCAAGTCCTAGGCAGAGCAATCAGACAAGAGAAAGAAATAAAAGGCATCCGAATCTGGAAAGAAGAGATCAAACTATCCCCGTGTGCTGACAATATGATCTTGTATCTAGAAAACCCTAAAGACTCCATCAAAAGACTCCTGGAATTGATAAATAAATTTAGCAAAGTCTCAGGTTACAAAATCGATGTACACAAATCAGTAGTATTTTTATATACTAATAACAGTCAAGCTGAGAGTCAAATCAAGGACTCAATGCCATTCACAATAGCTAAAAAGAAAATAAAATACCTAGGAATATACTTAAGGAGCTGAAAGATCTCCACAAGGAGAACTACAAAACACTCATGAAAGAAATCGCAGAGGACACAAACTAATGGAAAAACATCACTTTTTCATGGATTGGCAGAATCAACATTGCTAAAATGTCCATACTGCCCAAAATGATTTACAGATTCAATGCAATCCCCATCGAAATACCAATGTCATATTTCATAGATCTAGAAAAAAAAAATCCTAAGCTTTATTCTGAACCAAAAAAGATCCCTAACAGCCAAAGCAATCCTAAGCAAAAAGAACAAATCTGGAGGCAACACGTTACCTGACTTGAAGCTATACTACAAAGCTATATTAACCAAAACAGCATGGTACTGACATAGACCAATGCAACAGACCAGAGAACCCAGATATAAAACCATCTACCTATAACCAATTGATCTTCGAAAAAGCAGACAACAATATACACTGAGGAAAGGAAGCTCTATTCAATAAATGTTGCTGGGAAAAACTGGGTACCCACACAAGAAGAATGAAACAGGACCTCTGTCTCTCACTATATACAAATATTAATTCAAGATGGATAAAATACTTAAGTGTAAGGCATGAAACCATAAAAATTCTACAAGAAAATATAGAAAAAAACTCTTGTAGACATCAGCCTAGGCAAAGAATTTATGACTAAGACCCCAAAGACAAATATAGCAACAACAAAAATAAATGAGACTTAATTAAATTAAGAAGCTTCTACACAGCAAAAGAAATAATCAAAAGAGTGAATAGACAACCTATAAAATGGGAAAAAAATATTTTCAAACTATATATCTGACAGAGGTCTAATATCTAGAATCTACAAAGAACTCAAAAACAAATTAACAAGAAAAGAACAAACAACCCCATCAAAAAATGGGCAAAAGACATTAAGAGAAGTTTTTCAAAAGAAGAAACAGAAACGGCCTACAAATATATAAAAAAAATGTCCAATATCACTAATCATCAGGGAAATGCAAATTAAAACTACAATGATATACCACCTTACCCCTATCAAAAAGGCCATTACTAAAGTCAAACAACAATAGATGCTGGCGTGGTTGCAGAGAGAAAGGAACCATTATACACTGTTGGTGGGACAGCAAATTAGTAAAACCTCTGTGAAGAACAGCATGGAGATTCCTCAAAGAAATAAATATAGACCTACCATTTGATCCAGCAATCCCACTACTGGGGATCCACCCAAAGGAAATGAAGTCATCATATCAAAAGACAACTGCACTTGATTCTTATTGCAGCACAATTCACAACTGCAAAGACATGGAACCAACCTAAGTGCCCATCAGTTCATAAGTGGACATAGAAAAGGTGGGGTGTGTGTGTGTGTGTGTGTGTGTGTGTGTGTGTATACCATAGAGTACTACACAGCCATAAAAAATAATGAAATAATGTCTTTTGCAGCAACTTGGATGCAACTGGAGACCATTCTCCTAAGGGAAGCATCTCAGGAGTAGAAATCCAAACACCACATGTTCTCGCTGATACATGGGAGCTAGACAGTAGGTTCCCACTGGCACAAAGCAATATAAAGATGTGAGAAGCTGAGAGAAGCGGAAGGTGGGAGGGGAAGTGTGGGGTAAAAACTTAGCTATTGAGTACAGTGAATGCGATTCTGGTGACAGGCACACCAAAAGCCCTGACTTAAGCATTATTCAATGTATCCACGCAACAAAAACACTTGTACCCCCTTAATTAATACGTTGAAATTTTTAAAAAAAAGAGGCAGAGTCTTCCCCAGTCCAGACCTTGGATGACACACAGCCGTGGATGACAGCTTTACTGCAGGCTGTGACAGCCCTGAGCTAGAGGACACAGCTCAGCCATGCCTGGATTGCCGACCCGCAGAAAATGCAAGGTACCAAATATTGCTTGTTTTAAGCCACTAAATTTTGAGGTGGTTTGTTATACCTCAGACTGTCTGACAGCTAGCACAGCCTACCATCTAAGATGCTCTGTGTAAGAACACGATCCTAGAGACACCTCAGTTCAAATCTCTTCACATCATCAATTCGAATCCACTAAGCCATATTACTAGCGGCAGGAACTTGAGGAAGTGTCTTAACCTTGCTGTGCCCAAATTTCCCCGTTTATGAAGTGGGAGTAACGATAGTACCCACCTTACAAACCCTGAAGCCCTCAGCTCTAATACCCCCTACTACCACTCTGTTTTCAAAAGTGCACTTTCTCTCCTGGACCGTTAAAACAGGTCTTGATTTGTTTTCCTACCTTTATCTTTATTCTCATCCTAATCATTCCACACCTCAGCCAAATAGAGGTTTTCCTGTATAAATTGTATCGGCCCAGTTATTCACGTTCAGTGGCTTCCCTTTGAAATACTGTCGAATTTACGAGTTATCAATACGGCTTACAGGGACTGTCCTGCCGTTCTAGAGCCATCACTTGCCACCTCCCCCGTGCTCCGTATGCTCCAGCCAGGTTGGAACTGCTGAGTGCCTACGGCCTCACCCGACTCCGGACCGACGTAGACGCGGTGCCCCCTCTCTCGGTCCTATTTTATAACATTTAGCACATTTGTCACTAATACTTTATGACTTAACATCCGTATTTCTCTCTCATGAGAGAAGCGAATTTTCCCCTACCTGTTCCCTAACGTCAAATACAACACTTGAGTCACACAGCAGTGGGTTCCTAACACACATGAGCACAGCGCATGTTGCCCGGATTCTTGCAGAGATGGCTTCGGAGGCAGGAATGTAAGGAAAGATGGAGGTAAGTGTTAGAAATAATTTAGAACTAACAAGGCCTTTAAACGCCTTTGAATTCTACAAAAGAAAGATGCGTAAGAGTCATTTCAATATATATCATCCAATAAAATACAAATATTAAGTCAAAAATATGTGTTGTCTATCAATAATAGATGTGTTGGTATTACAAAAATATGGCTAGTTACATTTTAACATATAAATGTATATAAATATATGTGTACATATGAATAAATAATATTAAATCAGAAAATAAAAGTTATTTTTAAAAACCTAGCATTTCAAAAGTAAAAAAGTGATCTCCCAGTCTCAACATCCAATGCCGCTGTGTCGGCCTTATTTTAGTAACTCGTCTGCGGCTTCCAGATTGGTCCCTCTTCCTTCCCTTTCAGACGCTGAATTTTTCTCCATCCATCCCTCTCTCTTTAACTGTGCTTTCTCTCTTTCTTCTACCTCATCACCCTAAATGTTCCATATCATTTTGATTTTTGCCATCTTCCCCTCCACCCTAAGAAGCTGGCAGAGTGTCTGTCTTCTTGTGGGGAACACAAAAAAAATGTTACCTGAGTGCATTACTAAGATCTTAATACTAAAACTTCGTCAGTGTGATTGTAAAAGGAGCCAAAAGATTTTTGGAACATTCTTTGATTTTAAGTATCACTCAATAAAAAGCACGTAACCTGGTAGCTATAGTTCCAAAAAGGTATTACCTTGGCATACTTGGGAAACAAATTAGACTGAAAGTCAGAGACCAGGCTTATAATTTTTTTAGGTAATTAATTATCTGCCACAGAAATCAGAGTTCATGCATTCAACTATAACCTCTTCAGACATTGGTTTCTACTTTCGTAGAAATGAATCCAGTGCTTTTATGTTATACTAACATTTACCTTTTGGGCAATTTGGTATCAGTGAAATTTTTTGGTAAATTTCATGCTGTTTGTAATAGTAAAATTCTGCAAATACATCTCCTAATAAATTTTACGAAAAACTTTAAAAAGTTTTTTAGCTTAGTCTGGGCTATTTGATACATGAAAATGAGACTGTTCCTTCGTACCTGCAAGGAACTGGATTAGATTTCGGAAGGCTGTGGAATCTCAGCAAGGTCCCAGGACGGGGTCGATGGAGGAGGTGAGGAAGGCAGCGAGGCAGAAAGTAGAGCATCACTTCACGCGCTCAGCCCATGTCTGCTGCATTCAGTAAGCCAGTCACACATACTAGACAAGCGAAAATAGTTAATGGGAGAAGAGATGGGACCCCAGAGGGTCCCCGACAAAGAGCAGGCTGCCGCCTGGCCTTCCCCAGGACCACCTGTGGCTTTCCCTGTGGGCTGGTGGCAGGAATCAGCCCCAGATCTGCCCCACGACTTGAGGATGCTCACGGGTGGAGCCCGAAGTACAGACCCAGCACTCACAGATGCCCTAAATCCCGTGTCCCTACCCAGCCCCAGAGGACCCCAGCACAGGTGTGCAGACACGACACATGCCACCTGTGGTCCACCCAGAGTGGACAAAATGGTCAGACTTCAGACAGCAGAGCTCAGTAAACAGTGTGAAGCTCCAGCACACGTCACTGAGGGAAGACAGAGCCTTTTCCAGGGAAGAACAGCTTCTCAAATCAACAGTCGGCAAAGACCAGTGTTTTTTTCTTTCCAATCTGTCACAGATCCACATTTTGTAAAATGCAATAAAAAAATGTATAATTGGGAAAAAACAGGATAAAAACAAAGCATACGAAATACGAGCTCAAAATTTGTACTGTTAGATTGAACAGATGTAAAAGTACTCCATCAAATTGCAATTTCTGAACTTATTTCTTCATGGACCAGTGGCAGCCAGTCCACGGACCACGTGGGGCAAGCCCCAGCCCAGCCAAGGGACTGCTCCGAACAGCCGCCCTGGCGACCACACTTCCCAGGTAGCCAGTCATGGAAGCTCCGGCCACTTGACAGCCCAGCCCATGCCTTTCCTTTCCCTTGCTGGTCTCTAAAGAACTCCTGACTAGGTCCCTCTCCTGAGTGTCAGCCTTCATGGGTCCCAGCGTCGGTCTCTGCCCTAATTCTCGGTGCCGGCGGTATGCTAGCTCCTCTGCCTGGAACGCCCTCTCCCTGACCCGGCACGTCCAGCCCTGGCGCCTCTCCGAGGCTGCGCTTCAACGCCACCTGCTTCCACATTCTCCGTCCTCCGGATGTCACGAGGTGAAGGCTGCTCAGGGGAGTCGGCCGCACTTCTCTCAGCGCGCGTTTCCTTTCCCGCCCAACGCTGTGCTTTTGCCGTCTGCGTCCCACCTTCCCGATGAGATCCTAGGCCACCTGGGGGCAGGAGTCATTCCTGCCTTATCTTTGCCCCCTTCCCGAGAGCTGGCACAAGCGCCACCCAATCAAGTTGGCTTTCATCAATGGTTGAAACAAAGAACCCTCTCCCTCGGTCTGGAAGGAGCAAGCTGGGCAGAGACAAGTAGCTGTTTGTCTGCTCTTCCACCTCGAGTGCCAGGAAGGTCCAGCCCGATGGATTCCGGCCAGGGAGGTCCCATCACAAGCACTGGGGGAAACAGTTGGTCGCTAAGTGGACACTTTTGACAGGCTCTTAGGAAACGAGGACACCAGCTGTCCCCTGTCTCAGTCAACAGGATGTTTCCTTTCATCTCTCTTGGGCCTCTTAGTCCCTGGCGGGGTGTCAGAGCCCAGCGCCAGTTGTCCTAAGACGGGGAAGCCGGCGTGACAGATGGAAGACAGTGAGCGCTGCGCGAAAGGAAACCACTGTTGTCTCGGCCCCGGGTGTGCGTGGCGGGCACGAGGCCTGATGACAAGGAAGGTGCCGCCCGCTGGAAAACAACTGCAGTTTGCTCTTGTCCCTGCATCTGAAGATGCGCAGGGACTGATGACAACGTGCAGGCACCAAGTGCCACGTTTCATACCTGCGGGAACCAAACCCGCCGGGCGCGGGTTTGCTCCTCCTGCAGTTCAGCCGTGGTGCCCGCCATAAATCAGGCGCGGCTCCCCCCAGGTCTGGACAAGGCGGCTGAGAATGTGGGGAGGCGGGGGAGCCCCCCACCCGGCTTTGCTTTCGAGAGGCTGCTGACCTCCGAGGCAGGCACAGATGCCCGGCCTGCAGCCCAGCCTGCCAGAGGGTCCCCAGCCGGACCCTGCTGTGGCCCTCGCGGAGCAGGAGTCCCTGTGCCGAGGACTGTTCCTTTGGCTGTGGAGAGAAACCAAGAAAGAGACAGACACAGAGGGAGTGAGAAAAACGAGACGATTGAAGAGGGGATGAGAGGGGCCGGGGGAGAGAGGTGAAGGAAGAGGATTTCAGAAAAGAAGACTGGAGAAGAGAAAAGACAGAAAGCGAGAAGGAAAAAGGGAAAAATAGGACATTTTAAAAGGGGGTTGGGGGGAGAAGAGAAGGCAAATAAACAATGTTAGTATTAATAGTAACAGTTTTTGAGAGTTTGCTGATTGACAGAAAATGTTTCTTAGATCCGTTTCCCTTCCACAAGGGGCCCTTGGTCCAAGCGCCCTCCCTGCTCTGGCTGGGAGCAGGGCGCCGCAGGGCGTGAGCTGTGCCGCGCGGTCCACGCGCTCCCGCCTCCTCTTCCGGGCGCCCAAAGTCCCGGCCAGGGACACGTTCTGCTCCAGCCCGCTGTGAAGGGTGTCAGCTCCCGAAGGATGTCTGTTGATCGGCTGGAAAAGTGTGTGTGGGGGGCGGGGGCGTTGTCTGCCGGAGTTGGGAAATCAGCGTCTGATCACTTCGACTCTGGTGTAGCTGTTTTCCTCTGGCATCCCCAGTGCGGGGAGCAGAAGGCGGGAAAACGCACTCAGCAAAGTCTTTTTGTGTCCAGCAAGAGGTCACTGAATGTGTGATTCAAAAATAAGGGTGCGCTGCACACAGAGCTCCCACTCACATGTTCCTGGACTTTGGAAAACATCTTTTGTCCCAGAAGTGAGAGAAGGAACAGTATTTCTTTCAATTTTTTAAATTTTTACTTGGGTAAAATACGCATAACATAAAATGTACCATCTTGGCCGGGCGCCGTGGCTCACGCCTGTAATCCTAGCTCTCTGTGAGGCCGAGGCGGGCGGATTATTTGAGCTCAGGAGTTCGAAATCAGCCTGAGCAAGAGCGAGACCCCGTCTCTACTAAAAATAGAAAGAAATTAATCGGACAACTAAAAATATATATAGAAAAAATAAGCCGGGCATGGTGGCGCATGTCTGTAGTCCCAGCTACTCGGGAGGCTGAGGCAGGAGGATCGCTTGAGCCCAGGAGTTTGAGGTTGCTGTGAGCTAGGCTGACGCCACGGCACTCTAGTCCGGGCAACACAGTGAGACTCTGTCTCAAAAAAAAAAAAAAAAAAAATGTACCATCTTAAGCATCGTTAAGTGCACGGTTCAGTGGCACCAAGTACAGTCACGTCATCGTGCAGCCGTCACCACCTGCCATCCACAGAGCTCTCTTCATCTTGCACGACTGAACTCTGGACCCACAGAAAAACAGCTCCCCGTTCCTCCTTCCCCCAGCCCCTGGCAAGCTCCCTCTTACCTTCCATCTCCATAAATTTGGCTACTGGCAGGACCTCATGTAAGCAGAATCATGCAGTATTTGTCTTTTTGCGACTGGCATATTACGCTTAGCATATTGTCCTCAAGGTTCATCCATGTTGTAGCACGTGTCAGAATTCTCTTTCTTTTTAAGGCTGAATAATATTTTACAGCATGTATATACATTTTAGTTTTCCACTAATCTACCTTGTGAATAATGCTGCTCTGAACATAGGTGTGCAAATATTTGAGTCCCTGATTTCAATTATCTTAGGTATATACCTAGAAGTGGAATTGCTGGATCTTACAGTAATTCTATTTTTAATTTTTTGAGGAACCACCATACTGTTTCCCACGGCAGCTGCACCATTTCCCACTCCCACCAACAGAGCACGGCGTTCCGGTGTCTCCACATCCTTGCCAACATTTGTTATTTTCTGTGTTTTTCATAGTAGCCATCCTAACGCTGTGAAGTGGTATCTCATTGTGGTTTTGATTTGCATTCCTCTGATGATCAGTGATGTTGAGCATCTTGTTATGTGCTTATTGGCCATTCGCATGTCTTGTTTGGAGAAATGTCTATTCAAGTCCTTTGCCCATTTTTCAACTGGGTTATTTTGTTGTTGTTTTTGAGTTATGGGAATTCTTTACATATTCTGGATATTAACCTCTTAATCAATGTACGATTTTCAAATATTTTCTCCCATTCTGTGGGTTGGCTTTTTGCCCTGTTGATCAGTCCTTTGATGCACAGAAGTTTTAAATTTTGATGTAATGCAATTTATCTAATTTTTTTCTTTTGTGGTCCTGAATGAATAGTATTTTAAGCCAACTGCAATACTATGGCTCTCTCAAGACGTTATCAAGTGAGAGAAAGAGTAAGATAAATAAACCCCCATCCTGACCATTGCAATGTGTGTTCCGCAGCGCCACTGTGTCTCAGACTCAGCCCCCGCACAGCAGCCTAGGAGCTGACCCTCCAGTTCAGTTACCGTCCTGGTTAGAGTTTGTATACAAGGTTATCAGAAACCCTTTCTTTGCAGACCTATGTATGCTAAACAGAGAGCTTTGTATTTTTGCTTTTGGGGGGGTTTTGTTGTTGTTGTTGTCTGGTTGGGTTTTGTTTTGATGCTGGCAATTTTTTTTTTCTTACTTCTGAGAATGTCTTTCAAGTCTTACAGCAAGTAATCTTGTAGAATTAAATTCATATAAAAGATCCAAATGAACCACTTATGTGGAAAAAAAACATCCCAGGTTCGCTAGCCAGCTCAGATCTTGACTCCTTGCACCAGAAGAGATCATCCTCAAAAGTCAATAAATGTCCCAAGGGGAGTGAGCCAAGCGTGGACATTTAACTGTTCGGAAAGATAAGGAGCTGAAAGCATCTTACGAGAGAGCGCTCAGCGTGCAGGGTCCTGGCTCCATGTTTTATGAGCCCTAATTCTGATCTAGTGTCAGCTGCTGGGTTCTCTGCCAAGGAAACACCGGAAAGGCAGCTTTTCTTTAATTTCACTGGTATTTCAGCAGCTGATGGACACCGTCTGTGAAGCCAGACCAACCTTTAAAACACTCAAATCTACTGGAACGAGCGCACCATTTTCCTTTCATGGTGGAAAAACAAAGCTAGTTTAATGGAAGACGACATCAACCCACCAGTGCCAACAGGAGGTGGGGACGGGTCTCCAGCAGGCACAGCAGAGCAGCTGGAACGCTGCCCAAACTCTGCACCTGTCTGAGTAAGCCACCCTTCTCCCGGAGGCCCCCACAGGCCACGATCGCAACACTCTGGAGTCCTGTTGCTTCCACCCGTTTCTCTTCTTTCTGAACCATCCGGTGCAAGTTACTTGAGCACAAGGCATGTGCAGGGCAAAGGCAGTGGGCGGACAACACAGAACGAGTATCGTACACCGTTCCTGTCCTCACGGTGCCGACACACAGGCGGAAGTGACCACAAACATTCAGGAAAAAGAGGGATGATACAAGGCAGACTTGGTACCACCCCATTTAGCATCCCATAGTTCCCCAAGCATGGCGGGGGCTCGAAGGAGACAGGCCTAGAGATGGGGCCATGTGACACAGACACGGACCCACACGCGCACACACCCCGATACCAACACCTGCACATGCCGACCCTGACACACACCCACACCCACACACGTACACGGACACCCTAGAAAGAGATGAGCTCTTCCCACACCAGTTCAAGGATCAATGTTTTTTTAACATTCCTCTCGTAAAAGACATGAGAAATGGACAAAAGCCCAGGGCTTCCTCAAGAAGTTTGGAGGCCCAAAAAGACGCCCACAGCTGAATTTATTATATGACCTCCTTTTGCCCGATTCCAAACAGGTTTCAAGTGCACCCTATAAAAATGTGCCCCAAGTTCCTGGAAGGCTTGGTGTTTGGAAAGGAGCAAACTGGTGCTCGTGGGAGGTAGTTGCTGGACTTTCAGGTGAAGGAGGGAAGAGCCAGGCGGAGCGTGTGCCGCGGGGCTCCAGGCGCTCTCTGCAGATGTGAACTGTTCCTGCGAGTGGAGGCTGCTCTTTCTTTTTATGTACCCTGGCTCGCTTTCAGCACAGGTCAAGTTCAAATGCTTCGTGCGGCCTGGACAGTGACTGAGCCCTGAGGAAGTCCAGGTGGTTCTGATTAGGTCTGGAAGCACATGACTCGTCCAAAGAGGACCCCATCCATCCCAAAGGCCCGCATTCCTGTTCCTGCCCGCTGGGTCCAAGTTTCATTGCTGATGGAATGTAAGTTCCCGGTTCAAAGACAGAATCTTTGATTCCTTCTTCCCACCTACCCTCCCCGCAAAAAGCCACCAAGAAAAAAAGGGCTGGCTTGGAATGGAGGCCCCAGAGGTTTGTTTGGACATCACCCACCCTTTGTAAATCAACATTTTAATGAGTTAAGTGCACATGAATCAGAAACACCAGGGTCACATTTCCTCTGAAATGCGTGGGGGTGGGGTGCACGGCGCACTCGCGCTTGGCCCGGTCCGCAGCCGGGAGCCAGGCCAGGCCCTATTGAGTCTCTCGTCCTGATATTTGGCCCCGCAGCCGCGACGGGTCCCCCACTGCGCCCAGCCAGGTCAGAACCAAGCAGCCCTGGGTTCCCTCGAGGGCAAGTACGCACAAGAGCCACGCCCACTACAGTAATGGATGCCAGGGACACCCACGGGCCGGGCAGCATGGGAGGCAGGCAGTGATGAGAACCATGAAAGGGCCTGACGTGGAAATTTCAGTAGGAAACGTGCAATTACACAAGAGCAAACATTCTGAACGCCACTCACAGTCATCGGGACACACAAAAGTGGTTATAAAAACCGAGAACAGCAAATTGAGAGCCGGGGCAGCTTGCACTTTGGAAAACACGTAGTCGTCCTGGGGCGGAGCTGTGACCCTCACCCCGGGCACGTGTGACTCTGTGTGTGTGTGCGTGCATATGCGTGTGTGTGAAACACGTGAATTTCGAAACGCAGGACGTTGATTGGACTTGACTTAGCAGCTGGATCTCTTTCAAGAAACCACTGGAAACCACTTCTCCTGAGCAAACCCGTTTCCATCCACCAGGCCCGTAGGAAACAGTGAGTCAGAAAAGTGGGCAGGATTTTCTCTGGACCTGCTGCGGGCGCCCCCTCAGGATTGCGGAAAGTGTGTGGACGGGAGGAGAGAGCCCCCCCCAGCAAGGAGCTGTGATCTCCAGCTCAAGGTAGAGGTGGGGTCGCAATGCCGAGGGTCTGGGAAAGAAATATTTTGCCCAGAGCCAAACTGCCCAGGACACACCAGCCGTCCTCTTTCTTCGTCAAGATCCATGGTGCAGTCAGGCTAGTTCCTGGGGTTTGAGTGGAAATAAATGTCGGTCTCTGGGTCCTGGTGCACGTCTACGCTCTCCCTGCTTGGTCTGCACTGTGGGCACCGCCGTCACCCAGCCCGGCCTGAGCGCCCAGGAGCTGTCGGACCGGTGCTGAGGGAGAGGGGGCAGCTAGAGAAGTGGGAGGCACAGAGCGCGGCAGTGGCTGGCAGCGGGCAGGGCCAGCTCGGCATCTTGCTGACAGCTGCAATTCACAGACCGGTGCTCATCTTCCCTCTAGCCAGCTGTGGCTGCCGTCTCCTCCTCCTCCTCTTCTGCGGGGGACTCAGGGCCTCCCCAATGCCAACCGGGCCAAGCCAACCCGGATTTCCCCTGCTGCAGGAAGGTATTGCTGCAAGAATTATTGAAGATGGCTCCCAACGCCCCCCGCTGCAGGCCTGGGGAGGCAGCGCTGACCCCAGAGGACTCCAGGTAACCCTAAGGAGCTCACCCTGGTCGTCCCAGGGCCACGTCGTGAAATCAGCACTCGGGCCTTGGCCCGCAGGCCCGTTATCCTTCCGATTACGCGCTTCGCCATTGGGGCAACAGACAAAACTCCCCGGATCTGCACAAGCCCTCCAGAGAAGCACGCTGCAAAAACGGAAACTGAGGCCCTTAAACCACCACCCACCCCAGCCCATCCCCAGGAGGAGAGCGAGTGTGGATCAGGACGGCATGCAAGGGAGACGGCCGTGTACAGAGCGCTTTAGCAAGACCTCCTGCTTTCTTCCTGGTGCTCTTTCTTGAAGGAAATTTAAGGTGCAGTTCTGCACTTTGATCACTTTATTTAATTCCTGACACCCAGAGATCTCGAAGCTCTGGCCCTCCGTCTCCCTGGCCAGCCAAGGCACAGGCTTTCTGCAGGGGCGCAGGGGTCTGGGCTGGGCCCTGCGGGGAAGGGGAAGGACAAACCTCTCCTTGGCCCTCACAGCTGCCCACAGCTAAGCAGAACTTAGCTGAGATGCCACCCCCCACCCGCCACGCCCGCTGCTCAGGTGGTGGGAAGGTCACCCTCATTAGACCTCGTGGAGGGGTTCAGCTGTGGAAATTTCTGGACCTTTTCACCTTCCTCCCACTTCCTCTTTCTCTCCTTAAACATACATGTCAACTTCCCCTCCCTTTATTTAAGCAAACAACTCTGTCTGTGAGTAAGTACAGCCCCTTCTTATCTAAATAGTGCACAGATGCGTGAAGACACAGGCACTTTCCGCTCCGATCGGAACTTGCTCTGGTACCCATCTTCTCCAAACCTACAGAAAAGCAGCCCTCCTCGGCCTCTGCTGGCAGAAGTTCCTGATGCCTGCTCCCCCAGCAAATCAGCAGCCCGGCAGCCTGCCCTTGATTTGTCAACGACATAAGATTTCCTCTCCAAAGACTCCGCTCCCCTTCCCTTTCTTAGTTCCTCCCATAGCCTGGCTTTGAAACTGCCCAGATGGGGACAAATGGAACATGAAAAGTCCCAATTCTGTTGTCAAATTCCTGTATCACTTTAGCTGTCCAGGTAAATACCGCCAGTTGGTTAACTCCCCTGACTCCTGTGGCTGGGCCGGGGCTGAGGACTGGGAACGGCAGAGGCCCGCCTGCATGCTGGCAGAGTGCTGGGGGAAGGCAGAGACCTGTGAGTTTCTGTAAGTAGAGTCTGAGGGGAAGAGAATCCACCCTCAAGATCTGGGACAAGGATGAAACGAGTAAGTTGAGATTAGCCCCCAGCTTTGGGCTTCTAACCACAACTGTTTTTTCTTCCCAATCCAAAGCATGGTTAATATTGTGAATCCCTAGGAGATGGGCTCTCTCTGAGGATCGCAGAGATTGGGCTGTTACAACAGGGCCCGGGACACGGCGGAGCCCCTAGGGCTGCTCACTTGCCCCTAGAGCACCCCAGTCTGCGTGTACCCTGCCCCGCCTCACCCGGCAGGCAACACAGAACTCCAGCCCCATCTCAGACCTGCCCCTCAGAATCTGCACTTTAAAACTGGTCCCAGGTGACTCATTTGCATATTAAAACAGGAGAAGCCCTCTTTGGAGAGACAGACGTGCTGTACCCAGCACCCCGCGTAAGGACAGAGGGCTCGTTCCCTTCCGTAGGTAACTTGCCTCTGTTAACTGACGGCTGGTACGAACAACTCGCAGAACTTCAGAAGGGGCCGCAGCCATGTGAAGTGTGGGAATGGGGGAAGGAAGATGCCAAAATAGCCTCCCGCCTCGCACCCCCCAGCACGTACGCCCCAGGAGACGTTTTGCAAAGTGAAATGCCTGAGTACTGCCGGCATCTGAGAAACCCAGTGCTGCAGTTCAGAGTTCAGAGTCAGGGCCCCCGCAAAAACCTTCCCACTCAGACTTCCTAGGGGTGGAAGGCAGGGGCTGCATGTTAGCAAGCTCCCCTCGCGACACTCACGCACGCTAAATTTAAGGACAGTTCTTCTCTTTCCTTGACTGGTATTGGATGCCTGCCGCAGATGTCTCCTCCTCGGGAACAGAAGAGAATCCTGGCACTTCTGGACCCAAGGTACCTTGGAGGTAAGGCCAGCCTGACCTTGTGTCCCTTCATCTCCTCCTGCCCCTGGCAGGGGAGCGTTCACGGAAGAGGCGCAGGCACTGGACATCGAGGGCACCCCGGGGCACGAGCCTCCCGCGGTCCGGCCCAGGGCGGCTCCCGCAGCAGGAGCTGAGATGCCTTTGCACGTACGTCACCACCCTTTTGCTGTTTGTTTTAAAAAAAGAACAGCGACGGGAAATGATGGGTCATTGTGGTGGTGGCGGGGCTTCAGTGGGGGTGACAATGACACCTATACTCAGTCTAAAAGAAATGTGTCTTCCTGTCAACCACAGGGGAACTAAAAGGAAATACCAACATTTCTTTGGCTGGGCTAGCATCTCACTGTTGCGCCAGTCAGGTACATTAGTATGTGAAAATATTTCTATGCCGGAGCATAACCTCCATAGACTTCTACAAGTCCTCATTCCATACCTTAAAAAAAATAAAGTGTCTCTGTGCTTGGGTGTGGTTTGGGGTGACTTGCGAATATTTGCTCGTTTCTGGGTAAACGTGCCAGTTATCCCAGGTTTGGAGAGGCGCGTGGATCCGGGAACTACATCAACTGGACTCAGCGCAATAACTGCCCACGGAGTCACGCGTCACAGGGAAGAAGCACATAACCTAATATGGGACAGCCTGGGCCCAGAGAACTGTTGCAGACTGCAACACTCTGGGACGCTCAAGTGGGGACACAGACGTCGTTGTGGCTGCACACCTGGGATCCAGGAGCCCTGGCTTCTAAGTCCAGCCAGCCAGTGACCTGGCGGCTCGGAACGAGTGGGGAAGTCCTGGCCATATCACACCTATAATTAAAGGGGTAGACAGGCTCTTCTCCCAGGCCTCCTGTGGGTCCAAGATTCCAGATGCAAACAAGTTTTCAAATTCGAGTTGGTAATTGTCACACTGAGTTGGGCTGGCGGGGAAAGAACATCTGAAACCACAGACACGGAAAAGAAACTGGGCAGGGCTGAAAGCTGCATTCTTGTAGAGCAAGTATTTAACCTTCTCTGAAGGTTAAATCTGAAACACGCATGGCCGGGAGCCGCACTTCCGGAAGTTATTCCCCGGAGCAGATCGAAAAGGGCGGTGGGGCGGCAGCCTGCCGGGCCTCCCATGTCCTCCTTCAGCCCAGCCCACCCGCGCCAGGTACACTGACCGCTGCGAACCGGGACCAGAAAGCGCCCTGGCGGCAACTCCAGGGGGGCGCGCATGCAGGTAAGAGGTGAGGAGTGTAGGACTGGAGGGGGAAAAAAATCACAGCTCACATTGCCATTGATTAATTGAGTGATTTTAGTCAAGTGAATATTGATACACGGCAGCAAAAGCATGAAAATAAAGTGAACACGTACAGGAATTCCCATTAACATAAGTGATAACATCAAAACATCTGGTAAAATGCATTTAAAAAACACACAAATGGAATGTAAAACATTTTCACAGTATTCCAAGCTTGTGTAAAAGATTTAGACTGGAAATGAGGAGTCCTACATGAAGGAACTAGGGGAAGAGGAATGTCGTCTGGGTCCTGGTATCTGCCGGTGGCAGGTGTGGACAGGCCAGCGCGGGTCTGGGGGAAGCCGCCGAGGTGCTCTCCGGAAACAGCCCACCCGGGCCCAGCACATGGGTGACGCTGCAGCAGAGCGACGAGTGCCTGGAGTCCGGGAGAAGAGCAGGTTTCCGGTCTGGGAGGTGGGGCTGCTGCGCCTTACAGACGCCCACGGAGACAGGCGCCGCCTGGGTTCCACCGCGAGGAGCGCGGGCGCTAATCCACGGGCGTTGGGAGCCAAGTGTTACACAGGGTACTTTAAAAATAGATTGCTCTTGGAATTCTCACTTAGCATGCTATCTTCCAAGATAACTACGAATATGCCTCAGAGACTTAGCTGGGCTCTGCCAATGGACTCACAGGACTCTGTCAGAGCGATTGTTTTAAAGCTTTACCAACCTGACCTTTGCACCAGCAACGATCACCAAATCAGACACAGATCTCCTCTCTTGGAAACCAATGACCAGTCCAAGGAGCGTGCACATTGGCTTTGTTATATCATTTTGTTGATAAAAACAGAAGTTGAGATAATGCAGCTCTGGGCCCCCAGATAGCAGCCCTTTTGGTCCCGAAACTGCTCAGCGGATGTAGACAGAGCTGGCAAGTGTCCAAAACCGCTAAAGTCCACGGCGAGGCTCCCAGTCCAGGGACTCCGAGGCTGCGCGACACCCGCAGCGGCAGCTCACATTTCCCACTCGCTTCGAACCCTCGGAGATGTGGCTTCCTACCTGCGAATTCCCAGCCGGAGGGCTGCACAGCACGGCCACCCTTCCTCCACACTCTGGTAACTCCTGATGCCCAGGCAAGCCCCTGTGCCCAGGCCCCTCCTTGCAGAGAAGCCCGGTCACCCGAGGCGCTTCGTCAGAACGAGCAGACAGCGCAAGCGCTGAACTTGTGAGTTAATCAACCAAAACGAAGACCCAGATCCACGCACTCATGAAGTTACTCTGAATTTCAGTTTGACAACAGGAAAGCAGAATATTTCTAATCAGCTAATATACATACACGTTCCTTAATCATCCAAAATTACAGGCAAATTACTGAAGGTCCCCAACACTTTACGATTAAAGGCCAGAGAGAATCCCCCCCTCAAAAAGAGGTGTTAAGATGATGAGATCACTAACTGTGAAAGGCTAATTACATCAGGGTAACTGTCAGGTAGGTGACTAGGTTGGCGTGCCGACATTCCACGTTTCTGCGTCAGGCTAGGCCGTGGGCAGGGGCACCTCGCAGCCCCGCGGCAGCGTCCGGAACTGGGCATGAACACTCGCCCAGAGAGGCAATCACCAAGGCCCCGGAGGCGTTACAGAGAATCACGGATCCGGCTTTGGGAGAAGAAATTATCATTCATTTTTTACAATTACTTCCCATACATTGGACAAGAAAAGTAAAGTTGTCTGCGTGAACTGGTTTACATACACCCCTCATCAAACACCAGGGCTTTCAGAAATATCTTAGGGCACTTGGGGAAAACTGCAGAGATGTTTTGCTTTTGAAACTCTCTCCCTGGATGGAAACAACTTTCCCTCTGCAGAAATGAAAAAAAAACATGTAAAAAGTGCAGGGGACAGGCAGGCAGGCGGATCTGCAGGAAATCAAGTTGAAAGGGCTCCATTTCTTCGCGGGGGAGCGGGTGGGTTTCGTCGGCGCTGTGCTGGCTTCCAGGCCAAGCAAGACCGGTCGGAAGGAGGACCACAGGCTGCGCTGCCAGGAACTCACCTCCCACCTGCGCTTCCCGACAGCAGCCTCCAGCGGACCAAGAGACCTTGCCTTAGCACACCTTTCAAATGCTCCATGTTGACTTTTTTTAAAAAAAACCTTGAAAAGTGGTTTGTGTTTTATTGTTGATATCTTTAAAAAATGTGACTTGAACGAACAGATGAAATGAGAATGGTAATCCCTTCACCCAGTTTCACAATTCGCCCTGACTAGTGATTTCCTGGACTGTTCTAAAGTGTTTTTTCCCCCTCTTTAACTACGTTTTCAAAAACCACTAACCATTGCCTTTTCAGTCTGCAAATCATGGTCTTGCTCAGGCCCAGTGTTTTCCTTTCCTCACACAGAGGCAGGCACGCGCCACCCCCCACGTGTCTGGGGGCCCCGGGGCCGACGGGCCCTGCCACTTCTGTGGCGTCTGACACTGGCTGATTCCCATCCAGAGACAATCGCGTGGAAGGGCGGAGGGCAGAGCCGGCGGAGACCTCTCTGCTAGTCCCTTGGCAGGCGCCATGAGATTCTGTACTTGGCACTTTCCTTCCCTGTACCTGTTACCTCCTGGAATTAATCTTAAAGCGTAAGTGTGGTGTGTGTCTGTTTCTGTCTAAAGCAGGCGAGAAGTCACTCTGGAACGGAAGGCAACGGGACTTACCAACAGTTAGAACTGGCCAGTTGCAAAGGCATAGATCAGCGATAGACCCATCCACAGCTGCAAAGCTTAGTTTTTGCCGCTGGCTCTCATCTTTTGCCAGCTGCCCTCCTTGCGCGTGTGTGGGCACTGGCAAACAGGGTTTAGTTTCTTAGTGACTGCACCTCTGGTGGAGACGGTCTGGCACCTCCTTCTGCGCAGCGGCTGCGGCTCCGCGCTGAGACCTCAAAGCCTTCCTAACCTAAGTGGCCCTCGCCTCCCCTGGACGCGGCTGCCCTGGGGCTGGAGCGTGGCTGTGGAGGGGAGGGGGTGAGCAGGCGGCAAGGACAAAGCCGGCGGGACCGCAAGGTCCACTGCCACAGAGCGATGTGTGCTTGCGTGTGCCACCGCTGCGGTCCAGGTCATGGCTCTCCCCCCACCCCCAGCTCCCTCCCCAACCCGCCCCTGGGCCATCACTTAAAGACCGACTGAAAAGTGGGGCATTCGTGGTTCTTCATCTTCTTCATGAAGTTTCTGAACTCCTGGTTTCTCTTGTCCCACCTGTGGATGGCCGTCAGCAGGTACTGGCTCTTCACCTTCCGGCCCAGGATGAGGAAGTGGTGGCTGAGGTTGTCCAGCTGGTGGCAGGGGCAGTCGGCCCCGTTCTTCAGGTACAGGACGAGCTTCTTCAGCTCCTTCTTCTTGATGGGCCCCAACTTCAGCGGCTTCTTCTTCTTGGGGACAATCTTTTTGTCACCATTTTCTTTCTTCACTTCTTTTATTTTCATCCTCAGTGCTAGAGACGGTGGAGCAGAAAAGGAGAGAAAGAGGGAAAAGGGGAGAGAAAGCATTTTAGAACACAGTTTTGCATCTGAAACAATAAACCGCACACAGAGGAACACGAGAAGCAAACAGCAAGCAAAAGGAGGCGGTTTTATTGATCCAAACCGAGGTCTCCGTTGCTCGCTCTGCTACCGACTCAGGCCCCAGTTTTATGTGGTCTAATCTCAGTAATTGCCACTGAGCGCCGTAAGATCCTCAAATAAATTTTCAAAACCAAATTGTATTTCTCTTTTAAAATTCAGAGACTCAGAATATCCTGTGCTGCCTAAGAGATCATATAATCCAATTCAATCCATATAATCAAATGCTATAGATCTTGGCATTCAAAGGAAAAAAAACCGAGGTTGTTTTTAAAGAGAAAGTTATTGGCTTAGCTTTTTAACATCCAAAGACGTAAAATCCTAAAAGTTGGGTCCCATAAACGAGACAGCCAGAATCTACAAGTGCGCACCCAGCTAGGGAAAGTTACAGAGTATTTCAAATTGTCATGGTTGGGTGCATTAGACACCAAGGCCCAACTTCCGCACGGGAAGAACCAGCGCTGGCGACTGCGCCTCCGCGGTGGCTGCACAGCAGACCCTGCTGACGCTCTGCCAGCCACCGATCCACCACTACACCCCGCAACAGGCACCGCCGGCGACAGGCTGCCCAGAGCCAAAATCTGCTCTGACTTCCTGACAGCTTCTCGCAAGTCCTGGTGACGTCCTAATACAGCGGGTAAGTCCAGGTGATGCTCTCTCGTCAAATCTAACACGGCCCACAGGCTGCTTCCGTTCCCCACACAGCCCCAGCAAGAGGGGTGCCAGCCCGTCCACCGAGTCTGCCGTCCTGTTCCCGTCTCTACACACCTTGCATTAACACTATTATTAACCCACGGACCAGATCCTGCAGTGACGGCTCCGCAGGGTCTGCTGAGGAAGACAAACCAGCCGGGAGACGCTCCACAAACTGCCCGCACACCAGACCCTCGGTGTCACTGGGTCAGGCAGCTCCCCTCTGAGGCTGGCCAGCCCCAGCTATTGCAAAAGGAGTCAGAAGTCGCTTTCTAGAATCTGCACATCCTCTGAGGTCTCCTGAATTCAGAATTACCACCTCCCTCTTTTTAATAGCACCCGGCTCCTACCCACACTCCAAGAGGAACATCTTGAACCCGAACCGAGTAACAATTACGAAAGCATGTGACCTGCCAGGACACGTGCTGAGGATGCTTCACGCGTTTCCTCAATTAATCCTAACGACTCCGGGAGGAAGGCACAGTATCCTCCCCATCTAACAAAGGAGGCAACTGAGGCTTGCAGAGGGAAGTCGACTGCCCACAGTCACTAATCCTAAGGTGAAACCCACATCTGACTGTGCTCTTTTAATCACCATGCTGTCCGCGCTGACGCTATGGTCCCAAAATTCTTCAGAAGGAACCCAAAACTTGCAAGTACTGATTAAATGGACCAGGATTTACACTTACCGAGGAGCCCAGACCCTCTCCCCAGACTCGCCACATTTCCAAATGACTTTACTTACGAAATGGGGAGAGTCCCTCCTGGCTGACAGACACTGCCCTGGCCAGGGAAAACCTGCATTTGTGGAGGCTTCATTAGGTAATATTTAGTTGATTAGCAAAGCACACCCCTGGCTAACCCAACAATAAAGAGGAAGGGAAAAAACTCCTGGGAGCAAGACTTTAATGAGTGTGTCAGAGTCAGTAAATTAGACACTCTCCCTCTGCTTTCTTTGTCTTACAAAAAGAGTTCCAGAGCCTGACCCCACAGGAGATCCTAGGCCTGAGAACACCTCACCCCAAGGGTGGAAGAAGGGGCAGGAGCTGGCACCAGTGAGCAGAATGTGCCGGCTGGGGACTCACAGGGACCGCCCAGGCTGCCTGGCACCCATGGGAATAGGTTGGGCGCAGCCTCCCGTTGCACTCCCTTGCCCCCACCCAGACCAGCCGCTGCCCAGGGCTCCTGGACACGTTGACGCCCTCCCCACTGTGCACAGAGCACAGCTGGGACCAGCAGGTGGAGGCACAGCAGACAGGAAGCAGCAGAGACCACCCCTGCCTGGCCTCACCCCGACATAGGCCCATACCTGGTCCAGCATCCACTCCTGGCTTACAAACCTTGTCCCTGGGGGTGCACTGGAGCAAAGACCCCACGTCTTCTAGTCTGTGGCTCACTGAATGAGAAAAGTTCTCAGCGGGGTTGGGTAAGGGACCAGCAAGAGGAATCTCACTGCCCAGGCGAGGCGAGTCTCTGCCTCCCCTCTGCAGAGCAGTGGCAGTGCTAGAAACCACTTCGCAAAGCAAGGCAGAGCCCTGCATGGCAGCAGGCAGGAGGGACATTTCTGCTCCCTCACAAGACCCCTCCAAGACGTGGCTCCAGGTCCGGAGATAAGCCCAGCTCCTTCACAAGGTCTAAGGCCCGACACCAAGCACTGCCAGAGCAGCGACTAAAAAGAGTTCCAGGAGAGGGTGACGCACGCCCCAGCTGACGCGGTGGGCACCCTCTTGTTGGCAGAAGCCACCGCTAACTGCATACCCACCACGCGCTGGGCCTGCAGATGACCACAGGGTGAGTGAGTCATGACCCCTTGTGTAACACTCACAGAGACCATGTGAAGACGCCACTGCTATTATTTAATTACAATCTATTTCAGTCGAGGAGAAGGACTCAGGTCAAGTAACGACAGCACAGAGCCGGTTTGTGGGACCCAGAATCAGGACCAGAACCCACACCAGCCCCAAAGACAGTGCTCCCTCCTGCCACACGGTTGAAAATGATATTGCTTCAGTGGAAACTATTTCACTCTTCTGATTGTGTTGCTTTTAATCACAATTCAAATCAAAAATTAATGTTCCTTTGCCATGACCGTGTAAAGGAATTTGGTTTTCGGGGTGGGGGGCGGACGCGAGGGAGAGGAGAAAGCGGCCGATGGCAATGTGTTATGCATTAGACCCTGCTTCTTGCCATTTGGCTCACTTTCGTTTCTGAGGTGGGGAGAGCAGGGAAGAAGGCACATATGGCCAGAAATTACTAACATCTTTGCGTCTTTCAAGGGTTCGTTTCAGGGATGCAGATTACCGACAACGTTTGTACAGGCGATTAGCTGTCCCAGGTTGATTTCCCGGTGCCTTGTGGAGTGCGTGCTAGGGCAGGGGTGAAGCGGTGGGTGCTGGCCTAGGAGCAGCCTGGGACTGATCCCCCACACCCCACCTCCAACCTCCATGCTACCCCACCCAGGGGCTGAGTTTGCCATGCAAATGGTGGGGGTGGGCAGGGAGGAGAAGCCCCAGGAGGCAGCAGTTGGGGTGCCGGCAGCCTCTGGGTCCCCTATCTGTAGTGGAGAGCGTGTCTGGCTGCCAGCCTGGCAGAATCACCCCGCTGGGGGCCCAGGCCAGGCAGTACTGGGGAGACACAGGTTCACGTCCAGCCCCACCCTGCACGCTGTGCCCTCTGCACCCTGGAGGGCACGGTCACAGCTAAACCACCACCTCAGGCCCTCGATCTCAGCTCCTCACAACAGCTGGACCCTGAACTAAAGCAAAATAAAAAGCAAAAACAAAAATTCTTTCTTTATATATATATATTTTTTTAGGAACCATTTAACACCGATCCGGGGTGGGATGTTACTGCCCACCTAGGCACCACCAGCAAGAGTTCAGAGACCCAGAAACGCTGAAACCCAGACTCGAGGCTGCAATTAGGGGTTGTCTGGGTCCTTCTCAGTAATGTTAAAATAAATAATCCCTTACACTTGAGTAAACCATTAAAATTTCATTCCACTTTCAACCACCCAAACCGTGCTTTCGCTCACAAATCAGACTTCCTTAATAGGCTCCCCACGAAGCCTGGCCGCGTTTCCGAGGCTGAGCAGAGAGTCAGAAAGCCAGGACACCCATCTCCAGTCCTCGCCCTCTGCAAAGCCATCTCTGCCTGCTGACTCCCCGCCGCTAGACAGGGCCTGCGTGCGCGGCAGCCACGGGCCAGGGCCACTCATGTCCACCACCACCCACGTAGGATTGCTGTAGGAATCTAAGAAGGATCTGCCGGGACGGGGAATGGGCTGAGTTCGGAATCAACTTGTAACTCGCCTGATCACAGATGACAGCTACAGTGAAGTTGGTGAGGGACAGACAAAAGAAGAGAAGGAGGGACCGGGAGCACCTTCACCGGGACGCAAGGAAGAAGAAGAGTCATTGTAAAAGCCATCAGAGGTACCACCGGGAACCCGGCAGCCGGTGTCATGACAACCACAGGAGGAAGGCGTTCCAAGTGGAGGAGACGCCCCTCAACCCCAAATGCCGAAGAGTTTACAAAAGAGTCTGAAACTGGAGCGCCCGGCTTGGGGACTAGGGGGCTGTGAAGACCAGATCGGAGGCGGCAAGGGCGGGTTCCAGAGAGCTGGAACCAGCGGAGGGAAACAGAGGGAAGCCACACAGACATCCCCAAGCTTCTGTGCTGTTTCCCAAGAGTCACCACCAGGACTTCTAGCCACACGTACTGGACGGAGCACACACAATCGTTTCCACTCCTTCCTGAAGTCAGTTTAAAATTATAGTTTAAAAAAAGTTATAAACACATGCAGGAAAGTGGTAAAGACAACAGGAACATACCAACAGCATTTCGTATAATAGGAAGCAAATGGACGGAGGAACCTGGCTTGAAAGGGAGGGAAGGAAAAGGCTGAAACACAGCTGCTGACAGACAGGGGGCGCCAGAAAAAACGAGCCGACCCAGCAGGACCCAGAAACGCTCCTGAACCGGGGCCCTAGGAGCTCCTGGCGGCATCAGCGTGGGGACTGGTATAAAGTCTGTGTGGGACACTCAGCCCCGCTCCTCTGGGCCGCGACTCCAGGGGACCTCGCCCACGCTAGCAGCAGTCAAAGGGTGTATTCTACACAGCCAGTTCGAACCAGCCTGCGGGCTGAGGTGCACCAGACGCCCAGGAAGACAGCGTGCTGCGTGGGCACCAAAGGGTTAAGTGAAAGTCCGCAAAGTAAAGAGGGAGACCGCGGATCCTAGAACGCGGATCCTAGACACGGCCCTTACACACCCCAGTCAGAGCACCGCGTGTCTCCCTCTGAAGAAACTGGTAGCTCAAAAGAAAAGACTAAAAGACTACAGGCCCCCAAAAACTCCACAGGGAGGCCCTGCATATACACAAAGAGCCCCCAACTTTGTGCCTCGCTGTTAAATTCAAAGGGGCGATCAGAAATGGCAGGCATTTGCAGAAAACTTCTAAATGTGAATGGCAGACCCCAAAGCATACAAAACAAATAGAAAAGAAAAAGAATTCAGAGATAACAGAGTCAATGAAGGGAACATAAACTTTTTTAAATGATAATACTATCAGATAAGATTTTGTATTTATAAAACAAGAACAGAATGCTATTAAAAGGAATGTTCAGAGAACAGGAAAGAGTATACTTGGAAATTTAAAGCGTAAGAGAAAAAATAAAGAATGCAATGTAAGTGCTTTAAGATAAGGTTGAAGAAATTTCCTGAAAAGCTGAACAAAATGACAAAGAGATGAAAAATAGAAGAAAGAAAAAGACAGAAAATCAATCCAAGAGTTTCAACATCTGAATGAAAGGCATTACAGCAAGAGAACCAAGAAAACAAATGGGAGAAAATACTAAAGAAATAATACAAGAAAACTTTCCAGAAATTCATAACACAAGTTCTCAGGTTAAACGATACCCAGCTCAAAGAATCATGACATTTAGAATCACCAGGGATAAAAGGAACTTTTAACATCTTCAAGAGGAAAAGACAGCGTACGTCTAATACAAAGGACTGGGCATCAGGATGGCACTGGGTTTGTCAACAGAGACACTACAAGCTGGCAGATAATGAACCAATGCTTTTAAAATTCCCAAATCTGATACTCAGGCAAACTATCAGCCAGCATGTGAGAGTAGAATAGTGACATCTTCAGGCATTAAGAGGTTTTGAAAAATTACCTCCCATGTATCTTTTCTTGGGAGACTACTCAATGATATGCTCTATAAAAATGCAGAATATTTTTATTTTTAAAAATATATCACTAATAGTATTGTTGATTGGCAAACCATAATTATACACTACTGTATACAACAATGGGGTGCAGTGTGATGTTTTGCTATCTGTATACAAGGCAGCATGATTAAATCAAGCTGGGAAGCATATCCATCACCTCACTCACCTATCAAAAAATGCCACATTAAACAAGACGACAACACGGGGTTCAGGAAACAAAGGATCTAAGATGAGAAAGGCAAAGCAAGGCTTCGAATGGTTTTTCCAGAACCACTGCATGTGGCAGACGTGGTGGCTAATTTTAGGTACACTCAGCTGAATTGAGAGATCCCCAGCAGGCTGATGAGGGGCTGCTTCTGGGCGTGTCTGTGCCGGTGTTTCCAGGTGCGACTGGCCTGTGAGTGGGTGGGCAGAGAGGAGCACCTGCCCTGCCATGTGGGCAGGCACCATCCGATCGGCTGGGGGCCCCAGAAGAGGGGGGTTCCCTCTCTCTCTGCTCTGCCTTCTGCAACAGGACACCTTTTCTCATGGACATCAGACTCCAGGTTGTTTGGCTTTTAGACTCTGTGACTTGCGCCACTGGCCTCCAGGGCTCTCAGGCTTTTGGCCTCAGACTGCAGACACTGCCCTGCGGATTCCCTGGTTCTAAGGCTTCCGAACCGAGTCACGCTACCAGCTTCTCTGGCTCTCCAGCATGCAGACAGCCCAGCATGCGCCCTCTGCCTGTGTGCTCATGTGAGCCAATTCCCCTAACAAATCCCCTCTCATACCTCCTCTTGGTTCTGTTTCTCAGAACCCTGTCTGATACACAGGCTTAAAGCCCTATCGGTCCCGATGAACAGGAGGAAGGTGCGTGCAGGCAGATTACTGGACACATATCTGTCGGGAAGTTTGAGGCTGAATTCATACCAGAAACATAAGTCACTGGGCAGAAAAAATAAGGCAGTTACTGCCTAAAGGAAAAACAAAAAGGGGAAAAGAAAGAAATTAAATATGCAGTACACTACATGGCTCAGCCACAAATAATATTTATGTAAGGCTAATAAGTTAAACACTGAATATTAACTTAACCAAAAGTGAGATACAACTATATTGGAAAGGTAGTGTGACAGAGATAAATCTTTACCTTCAATAACAGAAGATCAGTAAACAATGTCTAAACTTTAAATCAAGATCCTGAATTTAAGCATGTCATTTATTGGCTCCAATTTGCTGGATATCACAAATAGCTAAAATCACTGAAAATTATTGCCTCTGGGCCACGGGAATTACGAGTGGGAGGGCAGGGAACTGCAGTTTTTTGTTAAAAGCCTTTTATTCCTATCTGATGTTTTAAACTGTACATATTTAGAAGCAAAAAACTTAAATTTTAAAAAAGCTTATAGTCTAATAAAGAACTTAAGTAAATATAAAACATAAATGAATCCCAAAATGGGAGATCATAAAGGAAACACAGAGATGACATTTCCAGATCTGTCACTATCTGCTCAACTAGAGCAACTTGGCTTTAGTTAAGGGTTCTTAGGGCTTTGGGTAAAAATTCTGCATTTTCAAGCAGTTTTTTTTTTCGAAGAGGAGGGGGGAGGAGAGGCACTCTATAGATTTAGTCAATCCTCATCATTTGCAGACAAAAAAAAAAAATCAGTTGTTAGAATGTGGATTATTTACTTTGAACCAGAAGAGACTTAAACTCGTTCAACAGGCGCTCACAAGTGAAGCAACCCGCCCAAGCCACGCAGCTGGGGTCCTCGCCACTCGCGCTAGAGCCTGCGCCCGCCCTGCCCAGAGCTTTCAGCTCCACGGTTCCTCTAGTGGGAAAGCGAGAGGGGCCGACTGGGGTCCCGGCATGTTCTGGGGTGCCCCGGCAAGCACTGGGACACACTTTCTCCAAAAGGTACCAAAACAGCATCCAGAGACAGACACCAGACCACACACCCCGGTTCCCAAGAGACTTGCTTTTTCCCTAAATTGCTCTCTCTTTCCCACAGGGCCAACGTGCCCACACAGATGGTTCGAGGAGCAAGGGGCAGGCTGGTCACAGAGACTGGCGAACGCTTCGCAAAGTGGCCTGTCACTAGGAGACTTTCACCAGCCTGTCTGATCGGGAAGGGCCCACCGATGGGCACCCAAAGACCAGCCCCGTCGGCGGCTACGCCCCTCCTGCCACATGGGGGGCCTCCCAGCGAAAGTCTGTTCAGATAACAACGCCTCTCTAAGGCAAGAGGACAGAGGACCCCATCTCTGCTTCCAGCCCCAGGTCACACGTGTCTTGGGTGGGCAACCCCGAGGCCTGAGGCAGGAATCCAGCTGTGCAAATGAGATTCAGTAACAGCACCAGGAAGGCCGCTGACTGGCAAGAAACTGCGTGCTCCTTCCAACACTCAGCAGAGGGTGCGGCACGTGATGAGCCGGCTGTGAGGCCGGACAAGTCCTACCGACAAGGGCCTTGTGATGGCAGCTTAACAGCCCCCTCTGCGCCCAGCAGGGGCAGCGTCTGGCATCACTGATTCGTTTAGCGAAGAAAGGAGCTTGCACTTTGTCACAATAACTCAGCCTCTCTCCCCTGACCGCAAACCACATGCTGCATACTTACATGCATTTACTGACTCCAGGACATACATTACGAAAAAAAAAACAAAAAAAAAGACAGAAAGAAAGATTGAATGCAGCTTTCTTTTTCTCTCATCTACAAAAAAACAGCAGATGTGGAACACACTCCCGAGTGACTCCTGTGGGGCAAATGATTCAACTGAAGTTGTCCCGTTTTCTGGATCCCAGACACCTCGGGGAGCTGGTCAGGCAGCAGAGTAGAGTTTGCAACTTTACACGGCCCCTCCCCACACCCGTCTGCCATGCGCACACACACGGGCGCACTGGCATCAGCGTCAGGCATCTGGAATCCTGCTACCTAATTGCTTGATTTCATGGACCGTGTTAAATCCCCATTGGTTTAAGCTAATGGTGCAAAATGAAAACCCAACTTTGAGAGCAAAGGGCCTCCTGGTGTGGATTTATTTGGGAAGGCATGTGCTTTGGCAGCTCTGGTGGCGAGGGCTTGGGCCTCGGTGTGGGACGGAGAAGAGCTTCGGCCCTTCACCCCCACCCCTGTGCGCACCTTAACCACCCCCAGCCAGCAGCCCACGGCCACCATGCTGGGACGGGGGATAGGAGAACCCTTAAACAAGGCAGCCATCAGGATTGACTGAACCTTGGCTCCAAGTCCAGGCAGACCTGCCAAGGCAAACGGCTCTGCCTACCAGGGGTCCCTGTCTCCCTCTCTCCATCCCACCCCTGCCCCACTGTTCGCCCGAGAGCCAAGCCGGAGTGTGGGGTGAAGGTCTACGCACCTTCACGTATATTTACTCACTGGATCCCCAAATAACCCTATGAGGCCGACACTCTAATTATAAGCAGTGTCTAGAGGAAGAAACCGGGACAGAAAGGCGCACGCAATTTGCCCAAGGTCCCACAAACAGGCAACGGCGGAGCTGGAGTTTGATCCCGGGAAGTCTAGCTCACAAAACACCAATAATGTAAGAGGAGAAACGAACTGCATGAGCAGAACAAGAGACCCGTGTCCTGGGCTGTCCTCCTTCCACTGGGGCTGCTTTTCAGCCTAGGGTCGGGGATGGGGCCGCTCGCGTCTCACTGGCCTCCCGAGGACGCTCCGGGTATAGAAGGACTCGGAGAGGCAGCCCTCGGACTCGTCACCGACGGCTCCAAAGCACAAAGCTGCGAAAGCGCAGAAAGAACCCTCTGTCCCTCCTTCCTTCTAACCGTCACGCGATTCTCAATGTCCCTCAGACAGGACGGAGAGGAACGCTGCTCTCTCAAAGTTGAAACGTGTCTTGGCCTGAGATAAGTTTGGCTGAAGCCAAGAATCAGAAAGTGAATGGAAATCGGCACCCAGCCCTGTCTCAAAGGGGCCTTCTCTGTGTCCTGGCATCCTGTCCCCACTGGGTGCAGCTGGCCCACACTCGGGGCGGCCGCGTGTCAGCCTTGGGCCGAGTGTCCGGACCTCTGCATCCAGGTCCTCCGACCCTCACTGCGTTCTCCTTTCTCTCACCCCTCTGGACCCTCCGCACAAGTAGCAAGGCCGAGCTTCTGAGAGCCTGCGGGGAGCACCAGGTGCAAGAAAAATGAAGGCAATGAAAACTCAGCCCGGCACGGTGGCGCACGCCTGCAGTCCCCGCACTTTGGGAGGCTGAGGAGGGAGGATCACTTGAGGCCAGGAGTTCGAGGCCAGCTTAGGCAACATAGCAAGATCCCATCTCTAAAAAAATATTAAAAAATTAGCCAGGCGTGGTGGTGCACACCTGTAGTCCTAGTTACTCAGGAGGCTGAGGCAGGAGGATCAGTTGAGCCAGGAGTTGGAGGCTGCAGTGAGCTATGAGGATGCCACTGCGCTCCAGCCTGGGTGAGAGCACAGGACCCTGCCTCGGAAAACGAAAAGAAAAGAAAACTTAAACATCCCCAGCTATGTGCTCCCTTCCTTCTTCTCCAATAAGTCACAGATTAAAAAGAAACAAACGCAAACTCCCCAGGGCTGTGGAAGCTGCTGAGCCCTGGGGGTCATGGTCCCAGCAGAGGGACAAATGGCCCCGGCCCCGAAGGAGGCCCACGTGGAGTCTGGCGGACGGGCAGAGACTCCGGGTGCGCAGAGACAGAGTTCGGCGGGGACAGGCATCCAGCCACATGCGGGGCAGCTTCCCCACGTGCCCGGTGCTCTGCCACCACTTAGGAGGCACGCGTCTGCCACGTGTTTGCTAGCAGCCGCTGGCTCCACGGCCAGCCGATTTTCTTCTACTGTGCCACGGCACACTCCACGCCAGGGCTTCTCTTCCTACAAGAACACAGTCGAAATCCGGGGCCGCGGGACAGTGCCGTGAGCACCCGGCCAGCCCAGCAGGCCTGCCGTCTCTGACCTGGAGCGCCGGCCACTCGCATTCCCTCCAGTGCCTTCCCCTGGTCTCGTGCCACCTGCCAAGTGCTCCTGCATCTTGCTCACGGGCTTGCGGCCCGCACAGGGAGCAAGGGGGAGCCCTTTCCCCTACACCCCACTCCAAGGCCGCGGCTTGCGCCAGAGGCGCTCCTCGCACCGCACCCCCCAGCCTTCGCCGCACGCTTTGCCCCGTCACACAGTCGGAGTGTCCGGAGGCTGGGCAGGCCCTGCACGGATTTGCTGGAGGAGGGGACAGAAGCACCCGTCACTCTCAGCACGGGAGGACCAATGTTGCAGCCACAGACAGGGGACGACAGAAGACAGCTGTCACCTTGCACACAACCACAGCTGGAGCACCAGCAAAGTCACTTCAGAACGCAACATGCTCAGCTCGTGGCTACCAAAATCTCAGCTAAGCTGGGGGGTGGGCGGCGTGTCCACGGTCGCGTGCTGTGCAAACCCCAGTACCAGCTGGTATCTTCTGTGGACAGCAGTGTATATAGACACTATGTAAACAGCAGTCACAGTGCCAATCTGTCATAAATGGAGGGATTGCTGCAAAACCGACCTTCACGTGGCGTGTGCGCAGTGGCAGTTACAAGCCACGGCCTGAGGAGCTGTGCGCAGTGTCCGGGGAGGCGGCCACACAACTTCACCTACGTGGCCAACCGGGAAAGACACAGGCTCAAGACCTAGGGTCCCTCCACAGCCCTGCCGACTGCTCCCTGGGGTTCTGAGCACCCTGATCATGGTGCGTGCAGAGCAGCTCTGCTGAACGCAAACACTGGCCTGATGATCAACGAGTAGGTGTGAAAGGGTCCTCATTTGTCTGAAGAGCTTCAAGTGAGCTGCTGGAGCAATTCACGAGAGCACTGGAGACCTTCAGAGCACGCAGGGCAGGGGCGCGGGTGGCCCCTCCATCCCCTCATTGCCCCAGAGGACCCGGCTCCTAAGGGCCTTGGGGGTGGTCTGTTGGTTTCCTTCCCGTCTGCATCTCATCTCCCTGGCTTGGCTGCACAGCAAACAGCCTCTCACCTCTTGTAGCTCTGGGTTTTGTTTGGTCCATTCACAAAGCGGGTTTCTTATGTTGGAGATCAGGTCTTGTAACACGCCCTCATCCCCAGCAGCCAAACAGCAGGGCCACTGGCTATATTTTGAGCTGCTCCCTGCCTCCTAGAGCCATCAGAAGACAGGCCCTGCTGGGCTTGACACAGCATCTCTTGGGCTGCCATCCCTAGTCTAGAATTTTCTCCCAAGAGCAAGGCGCTCCTGACCAATGATGGTTTCTTCATTGGAAATCCCTTCCAAGATTCACACATCAGTGTCCACTGCAACTGCATCGAGCTGGCTTTTTGGGTGTGTGGTTGCGAGTTCATGATCCCTCTAACGGCCACCAGCTGCCACCGTCACCTACCAATCTGCCTTTGGGATCCTGGCGTGGATGGTCCAGGGCCAGGCACTGCTCTGTTTAACCTTCGCAGCTACCTCGTTGAGTGGGTACTACTACCACCCACCTCTGAGGACGAGCTCTTCCAAGAGACACAGCTTGGAAGTGACGGAGCCATGATTCGACCTGAGGTCACCTGGCTCCAGAGCCCCAGTAGGGTGAACAGTGTTCCTAAAACAATCACATCTGCCTGGAACCTCAGAATGTGACCTTATTTGGGAATAGGGTCTTTGCAGGTGTAACTAGTTAAATTAAGATGGGCTCACAATGGATTTAGGGGGCCCTAAATCCAATGACTGGTGTCCTTGTAAGATGAAGAGAAGAGACACATGCACAGACACGCAGGAAGAAAGTCACCTGAAGATGGAAGCAGAGATCTCAGTGACAAGCCAAGAACACCACGAATTGTCAGGAGCCACCAGAAGCTAGAGAGAGGCGCGGAACAGATTCCCCGAGAGCCCGACAAGGAACCAACCTGACCGACACCTTGACCATGGATTCTGGCCTCCTGAATTGTGAAGCAACAGATTTCTGCTATTCAAGCCACCCAGGTAGTGGTAACTTGGTCACTTGTTACAGCAACCCTAGGAAAGAGATACAAGTCCAAACTGGACCCTGCTGCACCACCGCCTCTGAAAGATGCAGACATCGGCCACAAGGAATACGGGCTTTGCCACGCTGCCTGGATCCAGAGGCCCTGCCCAGGCTGCCCTGGGTTCCACTCCCAACTCTGCTGTGTGACCCTAGGCAAATCGCTTAATCTCTCTGAGCTCCATGTCCCTAACTCAAAAAGAAAATAATACTTCCCATGCAGGATCACACACAGACTCAGTATAAAAATAAGCTCATGCAAGGAAAAGCATTTTGAAAATGGCAGCTGTCCTCTTGCCCTTAATTCTGTCCTCTTGGATGTTTTCTACTTTATACAGCAGGAATACATTGCCATTTCAAACCTAAATTACACACTCAAAAATAATTTTTATATATAGATCTATGTTTTTATCTGTGCTTCATTCATTCGTTTATTTTATTTCCCTGACTCTCTGCTCAATTTTTTTTTTAAGAGTGGGTCTTGCTATGTTGCCCAGGCTGGACTCGAACTCCTGAGTTCAAAGGATCCTCCTGCCTCAGCCTCCCAAGTAGCTGAGACCACAAGCGTGAGCCACCACAACTGTGTCCAAATTTTAAGTACTTCCTTCAGGAGAGTATTTACATATTTTGCTTCAGGAAAAGCAGAGAAGTGCAAATAAAGTTTTTCCTCTGATCAGGCCAGAACAACTCCAGCTTTAGAAATTTGATTCATTTCCCTGTTGTCTCTCAAGCAGCGCTCTGTGACTACCTGTGATCCCATTTTCTCCATTCCACTCCCAAAAGAGAGAGGATTCCAGACTGTCTCACAGAAAAGAGTGCTGAATTTAGATTCCTACACAGTCGCGTCTTGCTTCTTCCTCCCTCTGCCACAACAAGAAGTCCTCTTCCCTGACGGGCCTTAGCACCAGACCACCAGGTAGGCCTCACCTGCAGCAACTCCCCTCCCCCACGCTGCCCCTGAAAGTTGCTGCGTTCTCCCTCGAAAACAGGGTGGAATGATCCTTAGGCCTTTTCCTGGGAAAATGCCATGTCCCCCACATCGGCAGACCTGGTGGCTGGACAGGACGAGTGAGATTATCCTTAGAAAGTCAGAGAGGGTCAGGCCAAAACCAGCAGCTAAGCTCGTGAAAAACCTAGATCAACACAATTTTTTACAGAAGTGAAAGAAAGAAAATTCATTCCTCCAGTTTTCTTGTATCTATTGATTAGTTCAACTAACACACAGACTTGATTAGAGCCTGTCCCCTTGCCCAGACTGACGGGTCCATCTGACCTACCGCTGCACCAAGGTGCCCTCACCGGGCCACCGCACAGCCACTGTGAGCCGCCGGGCAGCCTTCCCACCCCCACCCCCCCTCGCTACCTGTCTGCAGCCAGCGCTCACACAAGTGCTGAGCCCCGCGTGGAGAAAATCAGACCCTGAGGCTGGCGGCGGGCAGGGTCCAGACACACACAGATGCACCTAGAGGAAGCTGGCAGGAGCCACACCGCGGAGCGAGGGTGGGGCTGGAGAAATCGAGGAGGAACGAGAGAGCTCGTTCATTAGCCCAGACTCAGAAACAGGACTGAGGGAGAGAGCGGTGGCTCCCGGTGGAACATGGTGGCCGTCATGGGAACCAGCCGCACCGTGGGAGGCGGTGCCACATAAACACACTCGAGGGCTGTGACACATCAGGGCCCAAGCCACCTTGCTGGGGGCCCCCAGGCACTGGCATGGTGCTCCCGCGGCCTCTGACGGCTAGGAGCGGTGGCAGGGACGCGCTGCCTCGCAGAGGAGCTGGCTGCAAACACCAGGGACCTCCAGCTCGGCTAGCAGCGACAGGGACCGACCAGCGAGCCTCTCCTGGAAGATCCTTCTTCCCTGAGTTCTGACACGCTTTCCTACGCCCCACGCATGTGCCCCAGAGGCGAGCGATGGCACCTGGTCCCTCGTCTTCGACCCGCTGGCCCTGCTGCCTGGTCGTCCGTAGCGGAGTTCAGGGCGAGATTTCCTTGAAGAACAGGCCGTGCTTCATGGCACTGTGTGTGCCTCAGAGACCCGACTTAGGCTGCTGCAGAAGCACAGCGTCTTAGAGCAGGATGAGCGTTAAGAAGCCACTTAACCAAATCTCATTTCACAGATCGGAAAACAGAGGCCTGGAGAGAAAACGAGGCCCCCAGCCCCTTAGCTGTCAGCAGCTGCTCAGGCACCAGACCAGGACCCCCGCCCGACTCCCCATAGCCGCCGCCGTCCCCGCGCCTCACTCCCCGCGAGTGTCCTTCGCACGCGCGCGGTGTGGGAAGGGGGGCGCCCCGGCCCCGCGGCACAAGCGGCCTCCTCCCTCCCGCCTTCCCCAAATGCCACGGCCTCTCCCCGTGTCAGGGCCAGAACTAGACGCCAAAACCCGAGAGCCGAGCCCCAGCCCAGGCTGAAGCAGCACAGCCCCGGCTCACGGACAGGTCCGTCGTTGCCCGAGAGAAACGTGGCTGCCACGAAGCAGGAAAGCCGGCACCAGAGGCCAGCGCCCCGTCCCTGCAGATAGGGCCCGGAAGAGCCCCCCGGGCCAGGCTCATGGACAGGTAAACAGCCAGGCTGCCCCCAGCACCCCACCCTTTCCCGTTCAGGAGCCTCCAGCAGAGCCCCTGGGGCGAGCCCAGGTGTGTCCCCAGCCTGCCCCTGTGAGGAGCACGCCGGGGGAGGCCGGGCCGCGACAGGCACATGTGCTCGCTCGCCTTGCTGCAAACGTGGGACAGCAGCCCTGGAAATCAGAGGGGGGATGCCAGCGGCTGCCCCAGAGGGAGCCACCTGTCGGGGTCCTGTGCGCAGTTTTGGGGTGAGGGTCTGGCAGGAAGTTCCAGGCCGAGGGCTCCACAGGAGGAATGGGGGGCAAGGTGGGAGCACGCAGAGTTTTCAGCCGACCCAGACCAGATCCCTGCATCATGCTACCCCCAAAGAGCCCCGGGAAAGTGGGGACAGGGACGGGGAGGAAGGGAGAGCTCGCGTTCTCCCCGAGGCCTGTCGCTCCCGACTTCGCGCACCGTTCAAAGCAGGGAAGTCTGCCAGCAGACACGTGAAGTCTGCAAGGGAAGAAGGCTCCGGGGAAGAGCTGCCAGTCCCAGAGAAAACCCAACACCACGAGCGACTCCACTCCTTCCCGGGCAGGGGGCAACCTCGTGCCACCTCCCCTCACCCCGCAGTCGCACCCGGAAGGTGAAAATCGATTTCTTCAGAAGCCCCACGGCAACCGACAGCAAGGGAGGCAGCAGAGCAGGCTGGGCCCAGACGCCCCTGTGGGGGGGGGAAGCGCGTGGGCGGGGTGAGCGGGCGGGCAGGAGGGGGAGGCCCAGCCGTGGCTCCACCTCCACGCCACACCTGGGGGCCTCCTCGCTGGCAACTGGGGGACCGTTCCCAAGGGGTCGTGACCGTTGGGATGCTGCACCCTCTGGTCCTCATCTCCCAGGTGCGCCGCACAGAATGACGGGGCTGCTTTTGCACACCCGGAAGTTGCCCCTCTCCCTGCGGAGGGAGAACCTGCGCTTGAGGTCAGAGGCCGACTGGGAGCACATTGGCAGGGTGGGACACTGGTGACCTAACGAGAAAGGGGCCCTGCTTGACTCCACCTTCCTCAGGAATGTCATCTGACGTCCCCACCAGAAGGAAGCTTTGCCCATTGATACAGCCCATTCCCGGGGAGAAGCCACCAGCCGGAGAGCAGACAGCAGGTGCTTCCAGAAACACGGCATCGGGGACCCTGGAGTGTGGGAAGGGCCGTCGGGGTCATGCCTTCCGGGAGGCCTCCTGCAGGCCTCCGGGTCTCAGAAGCAAGAGGCCACCCAGCCTTCGAAACCTCCTGCGGTGGGAGCTCCCCCTGCCTGAGGAGGCAGCCCATCCCTTTGTTGAACGAGGTCCCACCTCCTCAGGAAGCCACACTCTCCCAGAGCCCTGCGGAGCAAGTCTGCCCTTTGGCGGACCTCACAGGCTCAGCCCTCGCAACTGTTCTCCTCTGACACCCGCGACCCTAACAGGCGGACATCCTGAACACAGGCCTTTGAGGAGAGGACACGGGGAGGAGAACTGCAGGCCCCTCGGAAAGAGGGGAACACTCAGCCTGACACGCAGCGTCCAGGAACCACGTGCCTGGCAGCTCTCCCCGCCGCCCCACGGCTCTGCCCACACAAAACGCCTGCCATCAGCCAGCACAGCCCAAAGAGACGCCGAGCACTCGTCCTGCATGCTGGCCTCGGCTCAGAGGGACAGCAGCAAGAGCGTCGACACGAGCACCGCGTCACTCACTGTCGAAGGCAGGCAGCCCCAGTGTGTCCCATCGGCAGGCCTACCGTGGGCTCTGTGCCCTCTTAGGGGCAAGATCGCACGAAGTCTCAAGCCGACATGGTCTGGGGGGTCCTTTCCTATTCGGCTCTCGATCCCAGAGTCTTCAGTGAATATTTGCTCCCTTGTGAACCCACAGATATGGTTAGGGCTCACATGGGTCTGTATTTTAACAACCTCTAAAATTCTGTTTAATCTCCCCTGAGAAAAACACGGCCATCGCTATCCTAGTTTGGATTTGCTACATCTGTGAAATGCACTCACCCTTTAAATTTTTTTTTTTTTTAAAGAAGGTGTGGTTTGTGTTGTAAATGCTTTAGGGGGAGAGCGGCTGTGCAGGGTGTGCCGACAGCCGCTACGTGAACAGGAAACATTTCCTGGGATGCCACGCAGAGCTCGTGGCTGGCAGCCCCAGGGCGAGCCACACAGTCGATGAGAGCTGCGCTCTGTGGCTTCCAGAACACCTGGACACGCTCTCACGAGGTCTGCACACCAGCCCAGCAAGGCACGCACCGCGAGACCTGTGGCTCCTAGAACTGCACGTGGCCAAGGCCTGCTGGGAAGTTGCAGGGCAGGAGTAAAAACCCAGTTCGGAATTTTGGAGAGTAACTGGTCAGAAAGTACCGGATCCACAATTCCAAACTGCTTCCTTATCAGCAGGCTCTATCTACCCCTCGCCAGGGAAGGGTCCTATGCAGTCCACCTCTGGGTTTCCGAGGAAGCATGGGGAAGAGCAAGAGGCTCAGAGACACACTCAGGAGAGGGGCTCCAAATGTGGGCACCAGCCAGGGAGAGGCTGAGGTCAGGACGCCCAGCAGCCCCCAGGCCGTGGTCAGAGAATGCCGATCCACACTGCACACACTGCACTGCCCTAGGCGGAGGTCCCACGCCCCCATCGCCAATCCCAACTCAACTCTCCAATCGGAATGTGCGCCTCACTCTTCGTCTGTTCCACCTCTTGGACACACATGGGCTTCTCTTCCCCACGTGCCCCAGATGAAGGCCGAGTATTCCGGCGGGCATGCCAGGGGAGCAGGGTGGAGCCAACACAGGTGTTACATCAAGAAACCAAGTCACAGAGTTCTTACCGAATAAAGCCAAGCAATCTCAGAGCAGGAAGGAGCCTCCGAGACCTTCCGTGTGACCCCTTCAATTTGCTTAAGGAAACGGGCTCCGAGGCGTGGTCGGACAGGCCCAAGTCACAAAGCTGCTCCGTGGCAGCGCTGCAACAAGATCCCAGGACTCCTGAACTCGTGCTGTTTCCTGTAAGTCCATGTTTTCTCTCCTAACACAGAAGTTTTTATTTTTGGTTTTTATCAAATGGGTAAACTGAGCCACGGGGCGTTTAAGTGACCTGCCTGTGCTGACACGGTAGGGGGTAGAACCAGGCACTGGACCCGGGCCTGTGTAGCTCCTGCATTCTTTCCTACGTGCTGGTTAAGTCCCAGGACTCATGCCACGTCCTCGGTACAGCTCCTCCTAACCACGGTAACCTGCTAAGCACGTCACTCCTGCCCCGGGGGCCAGCAGCTCTAAATGCTCCCTGCAAACACTACAACTAAACAAAATAGGCCCCTCTGGCATTCAAAGTAATAAATAAATCATCAGGACTCCAAGAGGTCTCCAAACTTACAAAGGTGGCCTTGGTTTGCACGGTGGCATCCCTGCAGAGAAAACCCGTGTGGGCTTCTCCAAAGCCCTTCCCAAGGAGGGAGAATTAGCAGCATGCTCTTGGCAGTCTCTCTCTGAAGCGCTGGGGACAGACCTGAGCCTCAGCCTCACCCTGGAAAGGCCAGGCCCACCGCGAGAGGCAGCTGCCCGGCGTGGCCGTGCTCACCAGGCGAACAGGCGGAGGGCACGTGCACGCACCCATCGTACCACAAACTCCCTCATTTGTCTACACCCACAACGCAGCCCTACGCACACACAGGCAAACACAAGCATGAATGCACGTGTGCACAAACACAAAGCCCCTTGCATCTCCCAGCTACACACGTGCATGGACACCCATGTCTCACAGACACACCCACCAACGCGCAGAGGCATAAACACACGCGCCATGCCAGCACCAGCCACACGCCTTGCCCCCACCCCTTACTCGGCTGCAGCCTCTCTTGCCTTCCCCCTTCAGAGAAGCGCCAGACACCTGGGCTGACCCAGCCCCTCGGCCCTGACCAACGCCGTCCCCAGTCCAGCGACTCGGGCTGGCTCCAGAAGTGTGGCCTTCCTGGACCCCTAAGAAGGTGTGGAGACAGAGGTCAGGGAGGTTTGTGACGGCTCCTAATGACGACTGCTCTCGGTAGTGGCCGGCTCGGCGGTGACCCGAATATGAGCTGATCATCGGTTCCCACTTCCGCCCAGCACACCCAGAGGAAAGCTCGCCCGGGCACTGACGCAGCAGACGGCCCCTTCCCTGGCTGCCAGGTGGCCACGTTGACCTCCTCAGCCCAGCTGTGCAGGACACCTTCAGGTGGGTGGCCCTGAGCTGGACCGGCCCAGCCAGTGCTGCTCTGAGCCAGCTCCTAAGGGACGTGGCTCAAGGACACATCTGTCCCTCCTCACCTCCCCAAACATCTCACCACGGTGCCTGAAGTTCTGCTGCTAGAACTCCGTTACTTTGGGTTAAAGACTGTCTTCTCTCTGAGGCCCTCCTCTTTCTCCTCCTCCTCCTCTATTTTTCTTTGAAGGCTTTTTCAAAGACGTGCGGCATCAGTGTTCAAAACAGGCTCTGCTGCCTCTCCACCGCCAGGAAGGCAGCCCCCGTCCTGTCCTCGGCGCTGAGGGCCCTGCGCTGGCCTTCGCCTGCCTGGCCAGCCCCATCTCGAGTCCACGCACCTGCTAGGCCACCCACAGAGAGCTCCCCCCACAACACGCACCACCACACCTCCCTGTTGTGAGCTCTGCTTGGATTATCCTCCCTGCCCGCCTTTTCCGCCCAGCGCTCTCCTGCCAGGCCCTCGCAGGACAGCACACGGTCCCTCCTCTCTGCAGCTCCCCAGCCCCCTCCTGGAAGAACCGGCCTCTGTGCTCCTCCCCAGGGAAGGAGGTAGCTTAAGGAGCAGCAGGAAAGCGCTGAGAGCCAGGGTGGGGCGGCAGAGGCACCTTTGGGAAGCCCGCGACAAACCTGAAGCTTCTGCCTCAAGCTGGCCCAGGAGTGGGCACAGTGAGGTGCCCCTGTCCACCCCGGGCTCCCCCGTAGACACACCCCACCCCACCCCACCTCCAAAACTCAGCAGTTCCTACTTGGCCAGCTCGAGGCCCCGAGAAGCCAGGCGCTCCCTCCTCGCCAAGGCGGCCCTGCGCAGGGCTTGTCGCTCACGTACGGTCTGAAAGGCAACGTGCCACCAGACAGAATCATGCCTTACACTAACAGTCGGCCCTGCCTGTCCTGATGTGCACAGGTAAGAGCAAGCTTCTGGCCAAGAAAGGCGTCACCTTTCTG
>NW_012150796.1:185873-200615 GCF_000956105.1 Propithecus coquereli
GCGCGTAGTCAGATCTTCCAAGGAGAACGCACACTCGTGCACACACCACACGCCTGTTTTTAAATGAACACGTGTTAAGAAGGAAGAATCTGGAACCCAAGACGCTGGGTGCTGCTGGCATTTGGCACCTTGCAGCCTCCTCAGCCTCTTTGTGCCTCCACTTCTCAGAACCAGGGCTGTGACTGCCCAGCCAGCCCTGCTCCCTCGGGCGGAAGGGGCTGCGGGTCCGTGAGGGTCCCCGGCTGCCCTCACCAGCTCTGTGGTGTCCGTCCGCTTCCCGGCACCTCGCCAGCCTCCTGCCCCTGCAGCCATGCCCTGCCTGGCTAGTATTGCCCACTCAGGCCCAGGGCCACAGCTGAACTGGGGACACCCCTGCCAACTGCCGCTCCACAGGGGCACGTGTGGCGTTGCTGGGACCCCGTCACCCTTCGAGCTGGGTACAGACAGCGGCGACGGGAGGACCAGTCCCTTCTGCCTCCCTCAGTGCTCTGGGCTGGGGCCTGAGTTAGCTGCTGTAACTGACAAACGGACCTTCTTCACCTGTATTTACTCACCTGACTTAGGTTTTGTCAGTTTAAGAATTGCTACTTGTCTGGAGTCTCCATTCTCTTTCTCTGCCCTCGCGTCCCGATACCGGGAAGGCCCTTCCTCACTTTCTCCACGAATCTTCAGTCTGACAGTTGGGTACTCGTCTCCCCCACGGAACATCTCTGAACGTCTCCAAGCCCCGCAGAAGACCCACCCCTCCCTTGAGCCTGAGAGCCGAGACTACGCACCGAAGCATCCGGGTTACCTCGAACAAGCAGGCCAAGGCCTGTCCCGCCCTCTAGATCCTTCGGTGCGTCGAGGGCAGGCGATGAGACCACGGGAGCAAGGAGGGAGCGCGGGCCAGGCCCTCCCCGAGCCCCAGAGACGGGCGGGGCAGGCTGGTGTCGCCGCCCCAGGTGGAGTGACTCACGGGGACACCTGCTCTTCCCGGACCGGCTGCTCCAAAGGGTACAAAGCGCTTATCAGCCTGTCTCTAGCTCAGGGTGTCCTGCAGCCGCGAGCCATCGCCAACAGCCAAACGGATCTGCTGCTGCCAGGGTGAAACAGTTTCCAAAGTGCTCACACAGAAGAGAACACACCTGAGGAAGTCCTCAAAGGAAACGTCCTGTGCAGAAAGCTGATGGAAGGGCCAGAGGAAACGAGAGAGAAACCCCTCAGAGTCCTGCTGAATGAGAAAGAACAGACTTCAGGGAACTCGGGGCCTCGTTTTTCCCCACTGCCGAGGCACTATTTCGGCATCTTTTTACGACTCACAGACATCTTTTCCTGCCCTCAAGAAAATATTCCTTTATTCCTCCCAAATATCTGCGAGCCAGGAAGCAGCCATCCCCGCACACCAACCCCAGCGCCAGCGGACAGCCTCACCTCACACCCTCGCAGCCCCTCGAAGCCTGAAAGACCCCACCGTCCACTCGGGACGCAGACGTGCCGCGGCTGCCACGCCCTGGAGCCCAGACCCGGAAAGCCCTCAGCAAACAGACACGAATGTCACCTCTTCTCCGGGGTCCTTGCTTCCTGCCCCTGCCGCACCTCGGAGGTCAGGACAGGAAGGACCCTGGGCGGGAGCCGCCCACGACCATCTTTCCACTCAGTCCTGCAATAAGGACCCCAAGGCCACCGTGGCACTGAAGCCCCAGCATCTGGGGCCGTCAGAACCAGCAGCTGGTGACTGAGCAGCCCCTCCCTGAAAAGCCACTGTCCACCGCCACCACGACGTCTCCCTCTGAAGGGCCCAGAAGGCCCCAGTTCATCTCTTCCCCTCCGCCACCACCCGCGCCGGCTCCCTGGCTTGCACGCGCGTTGGGCACTCACCGCCGCAGCCCTCCCAGGGCGGGACCCGCCCTCTCTCTCCCAGAGGGACCCTACGCAGCCACACGCGAGCAAAGCCAGAGACCCTGGAGGAGCATCTACAGCGTGTTTTTGCCACCATAATTACAACTCGCCAGAATCCGGAAGGGGCCTTTTCACCCCCTTCCACCATTCCTGGCCCCAGCTCCCGAATCAGTCAACACGTCCAGCCTCCTGCCAATTCAGCTCAACAAACGTCTATTTGCAGAGAAACCTAAGCCGGCTGCTTCTGGTCCACTTCCCTGTAACTCGGCACAGACCGTTTGTGTGCAGCGGAGAGAAGCATCCTGAGGCCTGCCCCCACTGACCCAGGAAGTCCCCAGGTGCCAGCGCTAAGTGGCACTCAGACCCAGGGAGGCCCCTGGGCAGGCGTGGCTCCTGCAGACACGAGGGGATCCGTCCTTCCTCCCGACGTCCAGCCATCTGGGCGGCAGTACCAGGTCTTCTCGGGCACGGCGGGAGTGACAGCGCTAGTGACGGCTGGGCCCTGTGCACAGCAAAGCTGCAGTTCAGATGTTTATTGTATGTGTCTGGCTTTCACACGGAATTTGCAACCTGCCCGTTACCAGTGTTTACCTTGGTAGAAATTCACGGGAAATCTTAGTCTGAACAGGCCCAGGGTTTATTTTACTGCCAGATAAACAACTTTCTTTGATAAATCATCCGTGTGACAGTGTTCCTGAAAGACTAAACAAAGATTTCAACCACAATCTATAGGCCTCTGAGAAGCCTTCCAAAGCTAATGCAGGTTTAATTGGCTGCTCTAAGCAGGTCGAGGCAGGGCAAGGGGCTGACATTTCTTTGGCCATTTGTTCTCTCTTTTTAAAAAAATGCAGATTGGAGCTTCTGGCTCATTTCTGCAAAACTGCATGAAACTGACCAATATTGAAATGCTCATTTGCTTCTGAACACAGCCTATTTTTCTGGTTAAAGTGAATAACACAAGAGCTGTTGGAAAAAATTAAAAAAGGGAAAACTGCCCTGGAGGTATTGCATGAGAAAAAGGAGGGCAGAGGGACGCACAATGATGCAAAAGGGCTTTACAGTCTCTCCTAAACAGACCCCGATAAATTATGATAGAATGTATTAGGTATGAAATTTCTTAAAAACACACAAATGAAAGCTTCATTGTGGGCATGGCCCGGAACTAGCGTATGCTCTGTCCAATTTTTCAAATTCTGTTGTCATAATTGTCTGAAGGCTTCCAGTTTTAGTGCCTTAAGGGTGTCATCTAACTAAAACCTGGATCCACTAACTTTTAGCATATATAGGGGTTTGGGATGTTTTGTTTGTTTTTGTTATTGTTAACTACAGCACCTTGAAGCTGCATAAAGCTTTTACGGTTTTTCCAAATGGGCTTTTAAAGAGGCTTTTTTAGTTTAATCCTCTGTTAACCAGAGAACATTCCATTCCACTTCCTAATTTTTTTTTTGCCCAACAAGCTGATTTCATTAGTGCTAGAATTCTCCTTGCTAGACTAATTTCCACCCTGAAACAATTCTTTCCAATAGGTAGAGATAATAATTATTATCAATTGGACACCCAACATATTCCAGAAACTGTACATGCCTGATTAATTCAATTCTCCCCATTACACAGTAATGTAGGAATTGCCATCCATATTTTGCAAATGAAGAGACAGGCTCAGGGACGTTAAGAGACTTTCTCATGGTTGCTCAGCTTGCAAGGTTAGGATTTAATCCAAGTCTGTCTGGCCTAAAGCCTATGTTCTTTCTACTCTGCTACACTGCCTGCTTTTCTCAGCCACTGCTGAGCTCCTGCCGTGTGCTGGGCACAGAAATCAGTCCATTTAAATTCTGCAAACTGATAGCAAAGGAGCACCCAGTGCCCCCTGCCCAGGGAGCAACCCAGACCCTCCTGGCAGGGTGGGAACGAGACGGGCATGAGAGCACAGGAAGGAGGGAGTGTTTGCAGTGGGACTGGCTGGTGGGGAGGAAAGCCTGCAGGGACCCAGGCAGAGGGGCCTTGGGCAAGCGCACGCCTATCTCCTTCGTCTGTCTCCTTCTCTTCAATCTGCAAGACGAGGGCAGGGGCTAGCTGACCTCGGAGGTCGAACGCAACTCAGCAGATCTTTACAGGGACGGAGAGGTGCAGTGCCCGCCTCGGCAGCACGTATCCTAAAAAGAACAATACAGAGACTAGCACGGTCCCTGGCAAGGTACTTAACCTGGACTATTGTGTATTTCAAAGTAACTAGAAGAGTAGATTTGGAATGTTCCCAACTCAAAGAAATGATCAATGTTTGAGGTGATGGATACCCCAATGACCCAGCTTTGATCATTACACATTATATGCTTGTATCAAAATACCACAAGGACCCCATAAATACGTAACACTATTATGTATCCATACAGTTTTTTTAACATGGTAAGGATGAGCAACATAGCACCCACGACATGAGGGGAGCTCCTTCATCCCAACCCGGTCCTGACTCTCTCTCTATCCACCTACCCCTGGAAAAGCCTCAGAAAATAAAGGCAAAGGCAAATCCTGTCCTCCACTTGCCTTCTCCATGCGAGTTTACACACATATCCAACGACGAGGACGTGGCGCTTGGTACGTACGCCACACTCTAAAGGACCAATACTGGACGGTGCCACTTCTACAAGGAACCTAGAGTCAAATCCACAGAGATGGAGCGGGGAGGAGGCTGCCGGGGCGGGAGCAGGGGGACCTGGTGAGCGAGCGGTTAATGGGGACGGAGTTTCAGTTTGGATGATGAAAACTCCAGAGACGGATGACGGTGGCAGCTGCACAACAGTGTGAATGTACTTCATGGTGGAGACTGAATGCTCGAAAATGGCCAATATGGTCAATATTATGTTACGTATATGTCACCACAATAAAAACAAGAAAAAGCTAAGGGGGGCCAGACAATGGGGTGGGGACACTTACAGCCAGACACGCACAGAGTTGTACGGCGCAGGGCACTTCAAAGGACGCCTGGGCCGTAACCATGACGAGGGAGGAGTCACGTGTCAGTCAATCCTGCACCTGGGGTGCCGCACCTGACCCCAGCACGCGGCAAAGCTGGGAAGCGCCGAGAAGAGAACCAGGTTCAGGAAAGATTTCAATACATACGCCCAGAGTAGAAGACACGAGCGCATCTGAGATCATGCGCATCTCTCTGGCAAAAGCCGCGAAGGCGGCCTCGTCTGCCCAGGACAGATGGCGGGCGCTGCGTCCGTGCCTGGAAAGAGCACACGCAGCTGCGCAGCAGGCCTCACCTCATAGGCTCCTTGCACCGCGGGAAACTGAGGCCCGGGAGGTTCAGAGACTTGCCCGATGCTGCGGCGCCCAGTTCCTCCCCCATGTCTTGGATTTTACTCTGACTGAACGCTCTTTCCAGACATTAGGGCTTGTTTTTTAACGTGCACACATATGCAGTCACCCGAAACAGGGCATGCAGTTTTCCTCGAACTTTTCCTGCAGCAGCGCAGCAGGCAAACGTGCTCCAGCAAAGCTCACAGCGCTCACGCGCACGGGCGAAGCCGGAGGCGGCAGCCGGGGCGGAGATGGCCGGGGCGGGGATCTCTGCGATTGTGGATCAGGTCCTCACGCCCCGGGAGAAACCAACCTGAAGGGAAGACCCTGTGGGCCCCGGCCTGCCGACAGCGAGGTCACCAGCGGGGCAGCTCGCAACCCTGTCCTGCCTGGTCAACAGGCAAGAGCAGCACCCTGCTTTCATCGAGCAGGAAAGCAGAGCGGGAACAAAGAGCCACGAGAGGCACCCCGCGGAAGCCCGGCAGGCGGCCAGCTGCCATGCCGAACAGGGCACGTCACACCGTCTAACCCAGGGCTGCCGCGTCTGCAGCTTGATCCAGGCAGACCCAGCGCGTTCCTGAGCATCAGCACACAGGCCTGTCCGCTGGTATGTTTCCCTGTTTGGGGGAAACGTGCTCTGAACTGAGGGGAGCCAAGGCAGGGGTGGTGAGGTCAGCGGCCAAGCAGCCCTGCCGGCAGGTGAGCGTGCACTGTGCGGCAGCCGGGAAAGGCCTGGCCGCTCCCAGACCCGGGAAGCTGCAGGAGTCCACGTGGCGCAGGCAGAAGAGAGCATGCGTGCCGGCCCCGAGGAATGCGCCCCTTGTTCCTCGAGCTTCCAGTAACCTGATGTCTTCCCACCGGGGATGTCAGGGCCACTTAATGCAAAGCTTGATCCCTGGAGGAGGGAGTCAAGCATTCTTTTTCTTCTCTGCCGTGTGTCAGCTCGCATTGTTGCGTCTTTGTTTCCTAACCGAATCCCCTCAGCGTGGCCGACCGCCTCGCGCACTTGAAGTGAACTGAACTAGGAAACAAGTTTCTCAACAAGGCTGCATTCTCCAGGGTGCTGAGAAGGGCAGGGCTAAGCTCAGCCCCCGCAGAGAGCGAGCGAGAGAAAATCCTATGCATTGTTTTATAAGGCCCCCCGCCCCCAGATCAAAGGAGGCTGGCACACACTGACTCACAGTGGGGAGGGCGGCGCCTCGTGGCACAGCCCAGCGGCGGTTCATCGTCTCTCAAGTGAGGAAGGCAGAGGGTAGAGAGTAAGAGGACTCCGGTTGGGAAAGCCAGGTTCCCTCTTTATCAAAGAAGAGGGCTGGAGGGGGTGACCTCTGGGGTCCAGGAGGAATGCAAAAGTCCTACGAACCTATGAAGCAGAAAATAATCCCAGGGCTGAGGAACACAACCCCAACAGCTAATCACTCAGATTCACCACAACCCGACTGGCTATTAACGTAAGACCCCCATGCCCCTCCCTCCAGTACGCAGCAGGCTAGTGGCCGGCTCGGTGGGCACCCGCTGCAGTGGGGAAGGGTGCCCGTCCCAGGTGAGTTACCCGAGGGCCCTCCAGACCCTTGCGCTGCACCACAAGGCCAGCCTTGCCACATTCGAATTCTTCCAGCCCACGTCTGGGGAATGTCTCTGGCTTAACTTGGTGCCACAGAGCCCCCAGGTACCAGGATTCTGGTGGGCAGCTGTGAGAGCAGGGAGGCGACTTCATGACAACGTCGAGTTGGTGAGTTCCAGACAAACACGCTGAGCGCAAAGACGCGGACCCAGTTCTCACAGCTCCCGACACCAGCTTCCACCTCGTGTTCCCGCAGCCTCTTCTGCAGCGTGGGAACTATAAAACGGTTCCAGATTCTCTAGGAAATCACTGATCAGTGTTTGGTCAGGACTAAAATTTTTTTCATTAAATTTCAGTTTATTCTAGGTAGGGTTTTTTTTATTTTTTTTTTGGACTGCGGCGTCTAGCGCGGCACTGTGTACTCGAATGCTGAGTGAACGCATGTGTGAGCCAACACGTGATCACACACTCGGATCCTGAGCTCCTCACAGGAGTCCTCACCTGCCAGGCCCCTCTGCACACTCAGCTCTGGGGGCTCCCACCACTCTTCCCACAGGAGCCAAGCCTGATCAGCCCATCTGAACACAAACCACCAGCCCATCCACGGTCTTTAAGAGTTTACTCTAACAGGACTCCCTGGACGTGCTTCTCGACATGCGCGCTGTGATCTACAGCATCAGCAGAGGATCAAGGAAGTCAAAGAGCAGCTTCTTCGTTACCCGCAAAGCTGCTTCGGGGTCTCAGCCACATCTGAGTGGGCTCTTCCTGCCCTGGTCGTGCGGCAAAAGGCTCCTTGTCAGCATTTCTCAGAGATTTTATTTTCGTCCTTGTTCCCTCTGCATCCGTAATGCACGTAGGGAAGGAACGTCCACCCTCCACCCGATTTGAGGGTGACAAGCTCGTTGCAGAACCCGCTTGGGGCTGTGTATCCACAGACGTCACAACAGCAGAACGCAAAGGCTTAGCCCCCCCTGTGGCAGCCCCGACCCCCATGAAACAAGAGTGTTAACATCGAGAAGCAGGTGTCGCTGCCGTTCGAGGGAAGGGTGAGCAGAGCCTGCAGACATCGCTGCACGTGCCTGCTACGATTTTATTTGAGTTCATTTACAATGCTGACAGGAAAAGGGTGTGACTCCAACACACGCAGCTAAATGTCCATACACCAAATTTTTCACAGAGGTGCCATCTGAGAGCATTATCTTCCGGAATTTACTCTAATGTGATTCCCTGGACTTGATAACACAGCAGGGGCCAACTTCTCAGAGGAGGAGGAGGCAGGCAGGGGTGCCCAATGTTGAAAAAGCCACAAAACTCAGCCGCTCGCAAGAGGCAAAGGGCCTGGATTCTCCAACTTCCCTGTCTCTCACTCTTGCTTTTTTTTACAACACACAAGTATTGAACTTATTCAGGGCGAGAGTTCAACCCTAAACCTGCATCCACAGAGCTCAGAAAACGTTGTACGCACAGGCAGTAACCACTGATACATTCGGGTCAGTGTAGGCAAGCTCTGCACACTGCTGGTCCCCAGAACACAGCGACCTTCCCCGCACGTGCGCGGAGGACACGCACATGCTCCAGCTCAGTCCTGGCAGCCGTCTGCACCCAGCTGCCATCTTCGTCCACAATTACAAACACCCTGGGAACGTACCTGGCATAACGTCCGAGTCCCTCCGACACGCGTGAGCTCCCACACGTGTGTGCAGCTCGCTCGCACACGCCCTTACCCGGCACATGACCTTCGCACGGACTTTATCACGTTGCGTCAACGAGAACATGGACTGGGGTGCCTCCGAATGGACACGAAGACTCACGTTACCTACCTTTATGCTTTTCCCGGTAAGATTCTGTAAGAAATCCAATCTCAGGGACACCATGCAGGAATTACGAGAAACACATTGCTCAGCGGTAGGCTGATCCTGTCCTTCTGAAAACCAGGCCTGAGACAGACCCCAGGGACCTTTCAGGGATGTCCCTCATCATCTGGCCCACACAGACCTGAATTCCAAACACCTGGGGAGTCTCTCCTCTGGGCAAAGTAAACGCAAGGGCCTCCTGCAAGAGCCGATTGGATTCAGAATTCTCTGTTCACAGAGAGTGACTTGGGAAGAAGAGAGAAAACCCACACTCTTGTAGGGATGTCAATTTTCTTTGCCTGGAAGAACGTAATTGGGAACCCTCCTCTATATCCCCTAAGTGTTGAAATCCCCCCTCCCTGGAAATGTATCCCGTTTGTGTGCCGCTCACATTGTGGGCAGGGCCGTGCTGACACCTAGGGGTGGATACAAAAGGGCCCGTCTGGAGACAGCCCAGCTGGAACAGGTGGGGGCTGTAAGCTGCTGCCCCCCAGCCCCTCCACCTATCCCCATCACTGCCCTCCTCTGCCAGAGAAGGTCCAGTGACCCCTCACACGGAAGAGCAGAGGCAAAGTCTAACGTTCATAAAAACTGGCCAGTCCCCGCCCTGCCTAGTCTTCCACCTGCCTGAGAACAGCAGCCACTTGGAGGGGACGGGGACAGAGAGCACAAAGCTCCAACAGGACGCGCCAGGCTCCGCTCACGGGGGACAGAAACCAGGAGATGCCAAACCTCCCCAAGGCCGCCAGGGACACCTTCTTACCAAACTCGCTGGCACAGAGATGCTCAATTATGGCCTCAGATTTCAACTCGTTGTCACATGGAGGACACACCGTTGTGCCTGGGAAGAAAACAGGGAGAAACAGAAGCCACGAGTTACGGTTGTGGGATGGAGACCAACCCCTGGGGAAGCGATCAGCCCTGCCACCAGGCTGAAGGTGGTTAAGGGCTTCTGGAATTTCTGAAGGGAGCTCTGAGAATCAAAAGTAGGGGCCTTGAGCCCAGGATCTAACGCCATAAACAGGCGTGTGGTTTCTTGAAACACTCTGGCCAGAGCTGTTGAATATGACACTATTTAAACCAGCACAGTCGGACACCGGTGAGGGCAGGTCCTGTGAATTATGACTTGTGGGTGTTGTGGGTTCCTGGAAAACACTGGCTCATAAACCCAAAAGGACACATTCCAGTTGTGTGTGTCCTGTCCTCTCTCCTCTCTTCTTCCAATACGCCCCTCTGGTTCCTGCCCCTCCACTCCCAAACTCCCGAGACAGCTGACCAATCTGACCAGCTCCCCAGGAGCAGGAGAAGGAGACTCAGCCAGACCCACACGCTCCAGCCCCAGGGCCCTGACCGCCCGCTCCAGCTGCAGCAGGAGTTCCTGCCCGAGCAGCCGGTGGGGGTGGGGCACTGCCCAGAGCTGCCAAATGGGAGGACAGGGCTGGACCTGGACGGGGAGGCCCTTCGGAGGCCCTTCACGGTGGCTGTGAGGCGCTCTGAAGCGCAGGTGTGCGGGCAGGCGGGCATGTCCTGGGAGGCAGCTACGCCCCAGGGGAGGAGACCTCCTAGGCCCAGGCAGAGCCAAGATGCTGCTGACGCTGGAGGATCACACGGCAAAGGGCCGGGTACAGCGGGATCCTCCCGGAGTGGCTTACCATCATCATCGTGTCACCCTCCTCATCTATCAAACAGCTGGAGTGTATCAACCACAGGACCACATTCTGGGGGCACCCCATCCCTGACACAGCTCAGGAGGCCAAGCCAGGCTGGAAAGCAAGAGCGCAGGAGAGTCACCCCAAGGGCGATGGAAGACCAGGTGGGGTCTGGTGTCTTCCTTCTCTCCGGAGTGGCTTCTGCGGCAGCAAGTCCACCCCTCTGGCCCCCGATGGGTCAGACAGTGGAATGGGCAAAGCCTCTAGGTAGAGGAGGAGGAGGGAGCTGCAACAGCCCCCAGGTCAACGCTGCCCTCAGGACACAGCTGACCCCACAGGGCCCAGCAGAGACCACACCCTTGGTGTTCACGGACAGACGCCTCTCCCACCTGCCCTCTGCACCCAGCACCAAACACTTTTCGGATTCTCAGGGCAGCAAGAACCACACTCCAAGAAGAAAGTGACGTGACTGTCCTCAGTCCAAATGTTGGAAATTTGCTTCGCACTCCAAACTTGAGACTGAGTTCTGGAAGTAGGGTTTCTGACAAAGGAAAAAACTTACCCAGAATTTTGCATTATGGTTCTTGCTTCCATGTGTGAAAAAAAGGGAGAGGAAGTCCCTCAATATGGAAATGACTATGTCACCTACACCAGGAGAATAAACTGTGCTTTTGGATGTCCCTTGTTTAAGTTATTAAAAGAAAAAAAAAGGCAGAAGTTATCACGTTGCAAGGTTCTGCAAATACAATCTTGACCAAACAAGAAGCAAGGTCTGGGGCTGGGCAATCAGCATTTGAAGGCCCCGTCATTCCCTCCAGGCACTCAGAGTTGCCCTGATCTGGTGGTAGCCTCGGCTCTGCACCCCACGGGGCATTGTCCTTAGTCCCATCAATTACATTTGGACCTTGGTGCCCCTCAGAGTGAGAAGAGCTCATTGGGGCAGGCGCTGGATGTTTTCAACATGGCCTTCCCCCATCTCGACTTTTCTTATGGCTGGCCCTAGAGCAGCCCGGTCCCAGGAGAGGAGGAGGAATGTGTAACGCAGCCTTAATCTGCGCCTCCACGGTGTGTCCTGCGGCCCCGCGGCTGCCTCTGCACCAGAAATCCACCCAGCCGTCCATCTGAGAAGAACTAAATCACTGTTCTAAAGTGTGTTTAAAATAACGTTTAAAGCAAATGAACAAAAAACTAAAAGGTTCTGTATCTTATAACAGTTAAGGAGGAGTAGAGGAAGGAGACTAACTCTGGAATCAGGATTACCTGAATTTTTTAAAAATCAATGCACACACATAACCTCTCCCTCCCTCCCGCCCTTCCTCCCTTTCTCTCTCTCTCTCTCTCACACACACACACACACACACACACACACACACACACGCCATCTTCCCTGCCCAGCCCCTTGAGAGACCAAGAAGGGACCCTAAGGAAGGCTCCCTGGGAAGTGAGGGCACCGTGGCCTCGGCAACCCGTGACCAACACAGCCAGGCCGATTTAACGCATAACGTGCTAAACAACAACAAAACAAAACTAATGCGCTCACACAACGTGAATCACTAAAACCTGGCAGAAAAGGGGAACAACAATTCATCAGCCTGGGAGTTTACAGGTCTAATGGACGTGCAGATTTAGAAATAGCTTTCCCAGAAAAAGAACAGTTCCCTCTTCCATAACAGCAGCTGCTGTGGCTCAGGCACCAGCCTTTGGAGGGAAATGCCTTTGACACATTTCTTATTATCAGGTTCACCCTTCATAACACATGGCCCCCGAAGACCAGCACCCCAAGACTGTATATGCCCACAAATGTGTCAGAAACCAGCCTAAAGTATGCAAAAATATAACTTTGCTTTGAAAATTCAGTTTTAATTCTAAAGAATAAAAAACAAATGCATAAAAGAGTAGTGCGTGTGTACTTATTCTCATCCAAAAGTACCAGTTCTTCCCCCAGAGCCACAAAGTTCTGAGGACCAGTAGTTTGGTCTGTGCTGACCTGGCCCCTACACACACACACACACACACACACACACACACACACACAGCCCCCCAGCTCCACACGCAGTGCCCGGCCTGGGAGGAAGTCACATGGGCTCCCTCAGGCCAGGGACTGCAGTCCTGGGGAGGAACGTGTGCTCTCTCAGAACAGAGCCCCTGATCCAAATCGCCGCGGGGAGGACTGGTCCCAAGTCCCACTGCTAAATGGCCCGCTCACTGTTTTTCTCTCTTCATGCACTAAAGGCCGGGTCTGGGGGAGACCTGAGCACTCCTGGGACGGAGAGAGAGGAGGATCGTAGAAAGCCCGACTGGGGAGGGCACAGGCAAGTGGAACAGCAGCCAAGGCGCAGAGGTGTCAGGAAGACAGCAATTGTGGGGCTGCCCCCACCCACCGCTGCCTTGTGGGGCTGGAGTAGGGGATCCTTTCCCCTGGTGAGCAGGAACCCATCCAGTCCCCCATCTTCCCCTCAGACTGCAGCCACCGTCCCGCAGCTCCTCCCCCAAAATCTCCACTTCGTGTCCACAGACTGTCCTAGAAAGAGACCATCAGTGGCCGTCGGGAATGGACTCGCGCTCAGCCGAGCAGAGCTGGGCACAGCCTCTCGGAACAGGGCTGGCTAACGTCCCAGCTGGCTGAGGAAGGGGAGAAGCCTGCGGGCTGCAGGGGGTGGGTGCACACCCACATGCACGAAGTGCTCTGTTTGCTCGGTAACTGCTCAGCTCTTGCTCTGAAACAGCTGCATGTCCTCACAAAGTTAGCCCTAAGAGCAGAGGTGCCCAGACCTCGCCACTGCCGCTGCCTCTCCCACCCAGCCCGGGGAGCCATGCCATCCAACGCCAGTCGCTTTGACCATCTCCTCCCTCCCTAGAATAAGCAAGAGCGTTCAAAATTTGGGGTGTCCCTTTTCCCACACTTACCCCCAAATCTCACTTTGGGGGAGCCAGGTGACTGCATACCTCTCTTTTTAGAATCAATAATAGAGGTTAAAGACACTTTGAGGACAGCCAAGAGCACAAGCAGCCGTTCTCCCCACCCCTCCTCAAAGGCCCCCAGGAAGCCCCCCTGTGCTAAGCGCACCTGGGGTGTGGCTCCCGACACAGATCCTCTCCCGCCTGTGAGCCCAAAATCTGCTTCCCACGAATTCTGGGTTGAATTCACTCCTGTGCAAGTCAGGCCACCAGCTGGGGTTTTCGGTTTTTGTTTCTTGCCTCTCCGGGATTATTTTTTTCTTCCCACTCAAGAATTTCCCTTTAAATAGATGGGGGTTCAGAGAGGATCCTCGGGCCGGTCCCCCAGGCCGCTGGGAAAGTCCCCAGTTCGCAGAGTTGAACTCCCGGGAGGAGAAGAACAATGAGCTAATTACATTTTTATCTTTCTAATCACCTGAGGGTTCGTGTGAATGAGCGAAGCAGCGGGGGACGCCGGCGTGAGAAGAGACTTTCCACTCCGGAGCCCCGGCGGGGAGAAACTGAAACCCCCACCGTTTCTAAACTTTTTCTCAGCCAGTTCGGCAGCAGTCCTGGGGCTACTTGGCTCAATGACTAGCCAAGGAAAAGGGTTTTTTAAAAAAAATTTTTTAAGAAGTCTTCATCGAACGTAGGAAAATAAACCAAGCTGAGCCGAACACTCCTCGGCCTTTCTGGGCTTCTCTACACTTTGGGGCTTCGGTTTCTTCCTGCTGGAGGGTCCCGCGTCGCGCGCGACAGGCTCCCGCGCGGACTCAGCGCCCTCCCCGCGGAGCAGCGCTGCGCCCGGGTCGGAGCCGAGGCTTTGTTCGGTGCCGAGGCAGCGAGGCCGGGCCGGGCCGGGCGGGCGCTGAGCCGCACCTCGGACTCCAGGCGCTTCGCAGACTCGCCCAGGCTGCGCGCGGCGGCTGCGGGCAGCCCGTCCGGCCTCGCCGCAGCCCGCGGTCCCGCGGACGGAGGGGGCCTTACCTGGGGGCTTGGAGGCTTCGGTGGCATTGGGCGGGGTCATGGCGATGCAGACGTCCCCCTCGGGGAACTTGTCGCACTTGAGCATCTCCGGCCAGTAGAAGCCGAAGAACTGCATGACGGGCTCGCACGAGTCGCGCACGGCCTCGCAGAGCCAGCGGCACGGGTAGATGGGCCGGTCGAGGCAGACGGGCGCGAAGAGCGAGCAGAGGAAGACCTGCGTGCCCATGTGGCAGTTCTTGTTGAGCAGGGGCACCCAGCTGCTGGCCTGCTGCTTCACCTCGGCCATGGTCTCGTGCTCCAGCAGGTTGGGCAGCACCATCCTCTTGTAGCCCACGTTGTGGCACAGCCGCAGGTCCGCGGGGATGTCCACGCACTGCGGCGGCTTGGCGTAGAAGCGGCCGCTCGGGTACGAGCCGACGTCCGACTGGAAGCTCACGTAGTCGTACTCGCTGGCCGAGCCCGCGGCCAGGAGCGCGGCCGCCAGCGCCAGCAGCACGCCCGGGCCGGCCCAGCGGCGGCCCCCCGCGCCGCGCCCGCGGCCCATGCCGGCTCTGCGCGCTGGCTCCTCCAC
>NW_012150796.1:200820-204391 GCF_000956105.1 Propithecus coquereli
CGGGCGGCGGCACCGACTCCCCGGCTGCCGCGCTCGAGTGCGCGGGGTCCCGCGGCCGAGCCCTCGGAGCCGCCCCGCGCAGCCAATCAGCTCCCGGCGGGGCGCGCCGCACCGCGCGCACGTCAGTCACCGGCGCGGGGACCAATCGCCTCCCGCGCGCGGGCTCGCTGCGCCGGGCCGGGCGCAGGTCAACACCCCCTGAAATGCCACCAGAAATAAACAAATAAAAGGAGCGGGAGCAAAGAGGCGAGAGGGGAAAATAAAAGCGGGGACGGAGAGAGGCGCAGGGCGGATACGGAAGGTTTCGCGCTGCAGTTAACGCGCGTCGCCTTGCGGAAAAGCGGGGACCCTGGTGGCACTTGCAAACCCATGGGATAACGAAGACTTTTTTTTTTACACTGTTTCATAATTTCAAGCAGCAGCCCGTCAGACAGGCGGCTCCCGCCCTCGGTTTTGTTCTCGGCGGCCACAGTACAAAGACAGGTCGCTTCCCAGGAACCGGGCGAGGAAGGCTGAGGCGAAGGTCCCGGGGGGCTACCGCAAGGGCTGGGGAAGGTGTGGCCACGGCTGTTCCGCTGCATTCAACGTGCTGCGCCTTTCCAGGTGGGACCACCGATGGTGGCCCTGAACAACACTGAAGGCAGCAGGTGAATGTTGCTCCGGGTGGCGGGAAATACTGCTCACAAAGGTGTTAGCTTTGGGAGGAGAGTTTCTGAAAAAAAAATTTTTTTGTAAGAAACTGTACTCAAGTCCCAGCTCAGCCGACAGCACGTCCGTGTGTGCGTGCGCATACACACATGACATGTTTGTGGTGCAGAAAGCCAAAACATTAAAAACACATGTGCATTTATCGGCGTGGTTTGTGTAAATATCAAGTCCCTCACTCTGGCACATATGCCACATTCAGATCCCCTCCAGGAACCTCAAGTGGAAACCAAGGGCCCCCTCAAGGCAGAAGCCAAAAGGATGGTATTAGCAGGAGCACAGCTCAGTGGTCTCATCCAGCCCCCAGGAGCAGAAGTCTCCCTTGCCACCTACACCTCCCAGGTCCTGGGAACTCTTGTAGGTTTCAAACATTCCCCGGAGAGAGAGGAGAGGGCCAAGCTCCCCAGCCAGGAGGCAGCCGCAAGCAGGGCACGAAGCTTGCAAGGGCTGCACACTCTGTGTCCCTAAGCGTGGGTGGGGGGAAGCTGAGGAGGCTCGAAACCGCCTCTGAGCGGTACACCCCATGTGGCAAATGGGCCACAGACCTCAGCTCAAAGTAGACAACATAGGAGGTGCTGCCCTGCTGGGGCAGCTTGTTTGTAAAGCTCTAGGGACGCTTGCTTTGGACTCTGCAGACCTAATTTCTAGATGGACAGAATCCAAGTAAAACGACTAGAGTTTGTGAAGAAGCAGGGCTGTTTTCTTAAAGCAATCACGCCTGGACGGAGACTGGGATTCCAGTGTGCGCACAGGGGGTGTCTGCAGATGGGCAAATTCTCTGTCATTTTCAGGCCAGTGAAAAGTGCCCCAAAGCCAGCGCAGCTGAATGAGGGGAAGGAGCTAGAGAAGGGAGAGCAGGACTGCGGGTGGCCAAGGGTTAATCTGACAGAGTTGGTAAGGATCAGCCTGCAGGCTGGGGAAGACATTCCTCACCAGAACAGACCGCAGGAGACCGGCAACTGTGTCTCAATTTAAGGGACATTTAGAGAAAAATGCTATTTGGTAGGGGGTCCTTTTCTCTCCTCAGGCCAGGCCCTCAGCCCCAAGCCAAATGTGTCTGTTTACTCACTCCTTGGAAAGGCTGGCGTTCGCAGACAGCATCCTCTCCCTCTGAATGCAGGTTCGCAGTGTTCCCAAATGGTAGGAGGACTTGGGTCTTTCCACCGTTAACATTCTGGAAATCGGTCCAGGTGATTGCACCTCTACCAGCCCCAGATGTCCCAGGTCAGGAGGACCGAGCCTGTGTCTGGCCACGCCACGTGACTTTGGTTACCTCCGTTTGCCAACCCCACCCCCAGTGGTCAAACTGCTTTACAGATGAGCCTCCCAGACCACTCCAGGGACACAGTTGTCTCCAGGTCAAACAGGGAGTGTTGGCTTTAATACAAGGAAGACCCCAGAATCTTAAAACCAGTCTGCTTCTGGCTCCTCCCAAGGCCCGGCTGCAAAGGAAGGGCTCGAGGTCTCAGCCACCACTGCACTTTAATCCACACCAGTCAGCCCCCAAACTGCGTAACAGCACCAGGCAGAGCAGCATGGAGACTTCGTATTTTAGAGGCACATACAATATTTTTATCCTTTTTCATACTGTCTAACACTTGCACTTCAAAATCCAGTCCCCCTTTCCCTGATGGCAAAAGTGGGGGCGGGGGACAGGCACATACACGCATGTGTATACAAGAGAAAGGTCTAGAACAAGGGCTCTTTGAAACATGCTACTGACATGACAGAGCTTCCAGAAACCACTGATGCTGAGTGTGAGAACTGGGCCAGGAGGCACATCCTCCCTCCTTCTTGAATGGTTTAAATAAACAGGGACAAAATTTAACTTTAAACTTAAGTTATTCATTTCAAAATAATTCTGATTTCCTCACACTGCCAGATGGTTGTCCATGAAAACTGGAAGTACGAAGCCTGTTGCTTCGTAACGCCAGCTCGAGGAGGCATTCTTTAGTCTCCTGGTTGCGCAGAGCTGACCATCAGGCCACACAGGGTCACCGAGAGCCCCCCAGGTGCCTACCAGGTGGCCTCTTCCCACACGCAGAGCTCCTTCCTGCCCTCTCCTGGAACGCTGGGAGAGGGGGAGCCTCCAGCCCACAGCTCCTGTTTGTTCCGCCATCGCATCCTCCGTGACTGTGTGATGCTCTCCCTCAACCAGCAGCCCTGCTCCGGCAGGGCAGGAGGGGCCTGCCCGTGGCCGGGTAGCCTTGGGTCAGTTACAATGCGGAGAGAAGCATTCCAGCCCAAGGGCAGGAGACCGGCTACAGCCTCAGCTCTGCTCCGAACAGGCCGGGTGACTTACAGGAAACACTTGGTCTCTCCAGCCTCAGCGTTCTTATCTGTAAAGCAGAGCTGCTCATGTCTGTCCTGCCACCTCGTGTAATAAAGGATGTGAATTTTCAGCATCTAGGGTCATGTGAGGCACGTGGCTATGTTGTCAGTCAAGTCCAAAAGGTTTGAAGTGGTACTCCATGCAAGACCTCGTGACGCATAATCACGTGCTTACTTGGACAAGCCTCTTTCCCATCCCGCCTCCGTGGATGTGCAATCCTGAGCCCCTCTGGGCTTGGGGAATATCTGGGAAGAATCTTAAAAACTTGGAGTTGATGGCGAATCCCAGCCTTACCTCTTCCCCGTGCAAGCACTCCACCGCACTGATCTGGACGGGGGCCGGCGGGGCATCCCTGTCACTTATTTGGGACACAGCCACCAAGTTCAAGGCAATCCACTAGAATGTTCTTCCATGGATGAAGGGAAACTCTGCTCCCTGTAATTTCTACCATCCAAGCGTCGGTTCCTGCCCTAATAACCAGTAGCAGCCTTGGGAAAACACGCTCGGCCGCAGCCTGAACAGGGAGGCCATGGC
>NW_012150796.1:206286-208020 GCF_000956105.1 Propithecus coquereli
GGGAGCAGCTGGGTGGGTGGGTGCGTGGCCAACAACAGAATGTCCTGTGACTACTGCACAGACACTCTTCCCACAGCCCTGAATGCTGTAGACAAACGGGGGCTGGTACCTACCTAAAGGCACAGCACGGGGCGGGGGGGGCAAGAGGAGCGAGAAAAGACAGAGGGGGGCTCGGCAGTGTGGCACCTGGTGCCAGGCCCTGTCTTCAGGGCTCAAGACTGGCTGGGACGCCACAGACACCAGGCACGGGCCTTTAGGAACTCCCTTCCCCGCCGGGAGTCCGGGAAGTGAAAGTGCAGTGGCAGATGCTTCGGTGACCCGAGGCCCATAAACCTGCTGAGATTGCTGTGGCAGCACCAGGACACATTCCCCAAGGAGCCACCTGCGTGTTTACCTAACCCTTCTGGGCAGGCGCCTGCTCCTCCTCCTCCCTCCAGGGCTTGGGCCGAGAACAACTTGGGTATAAACAAGGTGTAGGCGAGGGCAGTGGGGGGCGCCCACCATCACAGCCCCCCTCGCAGGGCAGCCTTCTCCCGCTCCCCAGGCCTGGCGACCTCAGCCTGGGCTGGGGAAGCCTCACCCCACATCCACTTTTAAAATAGAGACAAAAATATCTAATTGACTATTTCTCCAGTTAAAACCCTCACAGATAGGCTATGCTCAGCGGCTCATGCCTGTAATCCCAGCACTTTGAGAGGCTGAGGCCAGAGGATCACTTGAAACCAGGAGTATGAGAACAGCCTGGGCAACACAGTGAGACCACATCTCTACCAAAAAAAAATAGCTGGGTGTGGTGGTTTGCACCTGTAGTCCCAGCTACTTGGGAGGCTGAGGCAGGAGGATCACTTGGGCCCAGGAGTTTGAGGCTGCAGTGAACTGTGATGACACCATTACACTCCAGCCTAGGCAACAGAATAAGACCCTGTCATTAAAAATAAAAAAAAAAAGACCCTCGCAGACACTTTGCCCACAGGAAAAAGCCCAGACTCCAGTAGAACATCAAGATCTCGCCCTCCCAGTTCTCCCGGGCTTAATCTCCCAGCCCTCCCTCTTCCCCGCTCGGCCTCCGTCTCGGGAAGTACTCACACTTTCCCAGTCCGGCAGCTGCTTGTGCTGTCTGCACATGCCGTTTTTCTGTCTGTAATGCCCTTCATCACCTTTGTGCAAACTCCTACTCATAGGGTTCCCAGGTGAGCAAATGAAAATATAGGACACTCAGCAAAATCTAAATTTCAGATAAACAAGAAACCTTTTTACTATAAAGATGTCTCAAATATTGCATGAGACACATTTAGACTAGAAACTATTCATTGTTGATTTGAAATTCAAATTTTACTGGGGGTCCTGTATTTTACCTGGCGAACACACCTACCCATCCCTCCTCTGGACAGCCGTGCCAGACCCCCTCTCCACCGTAACTTCCCTCCTCCATCCCTGGGCAGGTAAACTCTTCCTTTCCGCCTGGGCTCAGAGCACCTGTGCACACTTCCTTACAGCTTCGTCTACATTTGATAACTGCTCCTCTGGGTACATCCCACCTAACTGTGAGCTCTTGGGGGCCGGGACCTTGTAGTAAGCATTTGTCTCAGCCAGCCTGCATCCCCAGCAGTGAACACAATGTCACACGTATACTGAGTGCTCAGTGAGGCTTCCTCACCCCAATAAACAAACACATACGTAGTAGAGGGAGACACATTGCAAAACACTCAGGCTAATGGGGTACTACCCTCACAC
>NW_012150796.1:209035-236780 GCF_000956105.1 Propithecus coquereli
GCCTGCTCCTCCTCCTCCCTCCAGGGCTTGGGCCGAGAACAACTTGGGTATAAACAAGGTGTAGGCGAGGGCAGTGGGGGGCGCCCACCATCACAGCCCCCCTCGCAGGGCAGCCTTCTCCCGCTCCCCAGGCCTGGCGACCTCAGCCTGGGCTGGGGAAGCCTCACCCCACATCCCCCGGGTCTCTCTCCACCGGGACAATGCAGTTGCCTTCTGGAGAGGCATTTCTCACGGGGGAAGGCCGAGCCCCCGGGATGGTCAGATGCCTCTCTGCAGTCTTCCGGGTTTGCGCTCTACCTGCATCACCACAGGTGGGCCTCACAAGAAGCCTCTGAGCTGGCTGAGAAGTTTATTATTCCCATTTGACAGAAGAAGACACGGAGGCTCCAAGTGGTGGGACCCTCGCCAGCAGTCCAACCACCAGAGCACTCTGCAGCGGGCCAGGTAGTGTCAGGTCAGGAGCACAGGCTGTCAATTCCAAATCCTGTTGATTTTGCACTAGCCCCAGCCGCCTTTGTTACCTGGACAGCCTTTGGCAGTCAGGAACATCTGATGGTGAGTCCAGGAAGGAGAAGATGTTTTTGAGGGAGATGGTTCTGAAGGTCTGGGCAGGTGCAGGAGCTGTCTCATGGTGGGTCCAGGGAGGGATGGAGCAGGCTGTGCCTGCAGGACTTAGAGCAGAGGGTTTGGGCCTGCTGCGAGGCATGGCGCCCAGGCCTGTCCCAGGCTGCAGAGGTGAGCACAGTGCCCTGTGGGGGCAACTGCCCCTGAACCCTGTGTAGCTGACCTGCCATCACATGGATGCCCAGAGGAAAAGTTCCAGGTGGAAAAGGCTAAGCGAGGGCTCCATATATATCCATGAGAGAGAAAGGTCTATGGTCCTCTCTAGGGCCTGGAGATGTTGAGAGTCCCATGGTCTTTACAGGGGTGGCATTAAAAATAGTTAACACCCAGTACGACATGGCACCAACCAATCAGATTGTATGTAGACAAAAACCACCTTTGCAGCCTGACAGGTGGGTGCCAACTGGACCCCAGCACGGCGGTAGAAAGCGGATGTGCAGCCCCCAGGTGCAGCCTCTGGGTGCAGCCTCTGTCTGCAGCCTGGACTCTCCCGGCCCATATCCAGGCGCAGCTGCCCAGCTTCCCTTGCCTGGTCTCTCCCCAGAGACTCCCGAGCAGAAGATCTTTGCCCCTCTGCGCTCTTTGTGCCGGTTTCTCTGTGCTCCTGTACACCACAGCTGTCAGGGCACCTCTCCTCAAACACTCTTTTGCTTGTTTGCATGTCTGAAGTTCCTTTAGAAGCTTCTTGAGTACAGATACTATATCTTTTTTGTCTTTGTGTCTCCAGTGCCTGCCGCGGAGTTGGTGTACAGTAGACAGTAGTGTGATTGCTAAATAAGCCCCCTGCTCAAGACGGGTGTGACAGCCTGGCTCTGACCAGTGAGAGGTGGGCGGAAGTTGGTAAGTAGGGCGCCCTGGGGGTGCGCTGTAAGACAGCCGCACAGACTGCCTCTCCCCTCTGCTGCCTGCCTGGAATTCGGGTGTGATATCAAGAGGCGCAGCAGCTCTCCGGCAACCATGAGCCCATGAGCATGAGGACAAGTGCTGGTAGACCAGGACGGCAGAAGCGAAAGGCAGAGAGAGCCCGGATCACAAGTGCTCCCTTGATCAGTCCTGTGCTGCCCAGCCCACATTCTTGTTAGGCAAGACCCACAATCTCTCTCCTTCCCTTGTTTAAATCCAAAGTCATTTGGTTTTTCTCTTTCACGTAGCCAAAAGCAAACCTAACTAGCACGGATCTATAGTTTAGGAATTCTCACAGCGGGCAGGACACTCAAAGGCCACAGGGTCTAATTTTCACTCTGTCCTACAGGCTGCTACTCAAAGTGTGGCCCCCAGGCCAGGAGCACTAGCGTCTTCCGGGAACTTGTTAGATGCGCAGAATCTCGGGCCCCACCACACCTGCGCAAGCAGCATTTGCGTTTTGACGAGATTGCTCAGTGGATCCCATACACATTTAAAGCTGAGAGACTCTTCCATGCCCCTGGCAGTCTGTATGTCTCCCGCCTGTCTTGGTTCCTGTGGCTGCGGAACACCCTTTCCAAGTGTCACTGGGTTCGTCACACCCATGCACCCACATTACCCTGGACCCCGTTCTTTGGTCTCCCAGTGGAGGGTTCCTGTGGACCCCACTTTTCAGAAGAAGGGACAGAGTCGCAGGGAGGTTCCTTGGCCGCCCCAGGCTCGAAGCATTCGACAATCAAACGAAGTCAAGTTCTGAGGCAGAAAGGGGGCACAGAGCAACTCTCATCTGCTAAGGAAGCAGGTGCCGCAGGGAAGACCTAACTCTGTGCCACAAGCACAAGGACAGGCCGCAAGGAAGCGCTGCCCTGGCCCCTCCGAGGCCTCCAGCAGCAGCCAGGAGCCGAACAGACCTTGCTTTCTTTCTCACACGCGGTAACAGAGGCAGCCGTGTATCTGGAGGCTTCTGTAACCTTCCAGCACTTTCACACTCTATCATATTTAATATCTGTCACTGTACAAACGTCTTTTATCAGATCCTGCTAACACTTAGTGTCACAAGAAAGCGTCACTCCCCAATCTAGAACAGCATAATCTGTCTCTCAAACCCTTCTGTTCTTCCTTTATTTTTAAGTGTAAGTCTGACCACCGAATTGCTTAATACACAGTATAAACCTCCATAAATAACAACGTCCCACGTACAGCCACTCAGCCATGGAGTGCTCTCCAAGTTCTGCATTAGCTCCTCAGGTGTGAGGGGTTTTCCAGCCATTTCTGTCCATAAACATACAACCGGCTGCTTCCTAATTCGCTGTGTAATCCTCCCCACCCTCACTTGTGTTTTCTTTTATTGCCATTATCCTTGGCCTCTTGACAAGAGAATAAAATATTCTTCCTGGAAGATGAAACTGCTCTACCTCCTGCATGATTTTAACTCGTCCAAATCCCCAGCTTTTTGGTTTTATTTCCATCCGCACCCCAAGGAAATTGCCTCCTTGCAATGAATGGGGGTTTCAGATTGGCGTTTCATTCCGTCCTCTTTTCTTCTGTCATAACCTTGGCCCGTGGCAGGGGCCATCGGAGCCGTGTTCGGATTCCCGTAGCCGGGAATCAACAGGCACCTCCTGATCGCCTGTGTGCCTGTGTCCTGTGCTGGGCCTTGCCAGGAGGAGAGAACATCTGAGTGTGTCCCCGAACCCCAGGAAGCACGGAGGTGGTAGGAAAGACAGACACTGGTGATAGCAGGGCCCAGCGGAAGCTTGGGGTCAGTGGAGCCGGGAGGGTTTGGACCAAGGAAACGTCACAGCCAGTCAAGACAGTGTGCTCCATGTTGGGGAGTCATCTGCCCACACACTGCCCAGCAACCAAAGAAAGCAACAGGCATGTTAGGGACACGGCCCCAGGACCAGCCCGCCAGGAAGGCCACCTTACGCTGCCTGTGGCATTGGGCGCAGGTCAGGTGAGAGACAGCATGACAGGGTGACAGCGTGCCCTCCCTCCCTCTGTCTTTCTCTCACCCGCTCCTCCCCCGCTTTCAGCCTGCTGATAATTCCCCCAAGCCTGGGTGGCTGTTGTCAATGAGAACAAGCACGTTTATAATAGATGGGGGCGGGGTGGGGAACAGAGCCAGGCAGCACTGATGTCCAAAAAAGGAGACAGACCTGAAGAATGAGCTCACCCAGCCCCGGGGGCCAGGGAAGCCACCCTTCCAGACCTCTGCCTCCTTAGCACAGACACCCGAGCCCAGGCGCTGCAGCACCTTCCGTGCGCCTGCCCAGGCGGGGTTCCCCTCCAGGCTCTGCAAGGACAAGGAGCATCTTGGAAGGAGACCTAGCTCTGCAAAACACAGGCGCCCAGTACGACCCAGAGACTCACACGAACCCCTCCTTTGTGCGAGCAGCTCCATCAGCAAGCCCCCCACCCGCTTTTCACACGTCACCTTTCGCCAGGCCAGGCATCCCTGACCCTGGAATGAGAGACTCGCAGGCTGCTGGGAGCGCGGCCCGTGACCCCTGTGTCCTCTGGAGGCGACTGCTTCTGGCAGGGAGACGGCTGCAGAGGAGACAGGGTTGCAGACACACACGGCCTGATTGTCCAGGGAGGCCGGGCAGCCCGGGCGAGGGCCCTGCCACAGAGAAGCCACTGGCCGCCTCCTGCTATCCGCTGGCACCCGGGACATCCCAAGGTCCTGATGCTCCTTTTCCACCGCTGGCACCTTACTGGACCCTCGGGCCCCGCCTTTCCCACCCCCCAGCAGCTCCAGACGAGCCTTCCCAGGAGCCCAGGACTCCCTCCCCGCGGGTGGGCGGGGGCCCGCGAGCGGCAGGGCTGGTGGGGGGGTCTGTGGAATGCAGCCCTCTGCCCACACGGGGGCTGCGGGGCACAGCAGAATACATTAGTTCCCGGCCATTCAGCTCTGCCTCTCTAAGAACAATGGCGGCAACTGAGCTGATTTTTGCCAAATGACTGGCTTTCGTCCCTCAGGAGCAGACAAAGTCCACATTCAGGGCTCCAGAAGGGGTTGGCACCGGGCACCGGGCACCGGGCTCCGTCCTGGGACCTACGCCCCGAGCATCCCAGTGCCTGGGAAGAAGCCTGAGGTGACACCAGCCACGCGGGCTGTCCCATGGCAGGGGGCTCAGCTTTTGTTTTTAACATAAGAGACCTGGTGCTAGTGGTTGACTCCAGAACAATCTTTATTACTTGGAGTTTTACTTAGGAAACACCGCCGTGGCTGTGAGCAGGGGAGGATGGCGTGATCTTGCCAACCTGCGCGAGGGGCCTGCCGTTGTGGACAGAGAGCGGCAGCCGAGCCACATTCTGCAGCCTCGTCACCACTCCGAGTCTCAGGTCCTTGTCACTCGAGGAAATGGGGAACTTTACATAGAAAGAAAACTCCGACCTTGCTTCCCTTACCGCACCATGCCGCCATGCTGCCCCATGCTGTGGGGACCCTGACGACAGAACCTGGGAAGCAGGAAAGCCCGGTGCAGGCGGCAGCGATCACTGTGATGTTCAGCCAAAATGAGCGTGCACAGAGCACAGCCCACACCAAAGGCAGAGCTGCTCTGAACATTTTTGTGTTCCTATAATGCAGACGTCGAAGCAGGGAGACGGGAGAGCCCGCTGCACACCCCGGCTGTGAGCACCAGGCTCCTGCGACGCTGCCCCAGCAGGGCCCCCACCCGGTCTGTTCTGCAGTGACATGCTCTGATTACCCTGAGTGACAGACCCAGGACTCAGTCACAGGCTCTTAACCTTTTCTTTGCATTTTCTTTTCAAATATGGCATTGTCATCACTTAGATTTTTTTGGTGCACCCTGAGAAAGTCATTTCAAGCCCTCAAAGATTTGACATTGAACACAGAGCATCTCAGGAGAGAGTCCTGCCCTGCCTGTCCAGACTCTGACGTCACCCACTCAGTGGGACCTTTCCTACTTAAAATCGCACCCGCCCCACCATTCTCCGCCCTCTTTCCTGCTTTACTTTCCTACACACTTCTCACGCCCGTCCCACGCAGTACACAGTTTGCTCATTTATTTTGTTTATTGTCTGTCTGCCACCACAAGGTAAGCTTCCCAAGGACAGAGACTTTATCAGATTTGTTCGGGGCTGTATCCCACAGGTCAGAGCCCTGGTACCTGGTAACCACTCAATAAATTAAAGCTTCCGGAAGGAAGGAAGGGAAGGGAAGGAGGGAGGGAGGGAAGGAAGGAAGGAAGGAAGGAAGGAAGGAGGAAGGAAGGAAGGAGGGAGGGAAGAAGGGAAAGGGAAGGAGGGGAAGGGAGAGAAGGAAGGAGAGAAGGAAGGAAGGAAGGAAGAGAAGGAAGGAAGGAAGGAGGAAGGAAGGAAGGAGGGAGGGAAGAAGGGAAAGGGAAGGAGGGGAAGGGAGAGAAGGAAGGAGAGAAGGAAGGAAGGAAGGAAGAAAGGAGGGGGAGGGAGGGAGGGAGGGGTAAGTTCGATGTGATGTGGAGAATATCGGATGCAAACATATGTATAGTATGGTTCCAGCTTTGCAGAAAGAATAGAAGGATTAGAGGGAGAAATGAGAGAGGGAGGGAAGGGAAAAAGGCAGAAAGACAGCTAAAAAAACTTGAAATAGATACACCGAAATGTTAGCTACCTCCGAGTGTTGGGATTATAGGTGGTTCCACTGTCTTCTTTTGGCTTTTCTTCATTTTTCTAAAATTTCCACAATGACGATATGTCACTTCTGCAAAAAAAAAAAAAGGTGATGGCATAAAGATTATTAATTTTGAAGAAAAGAAGATAGAAAACTAGAACAGCATCAGTCTTCTTGTGGGGAGAAGGAACAATGTGAGTCTCTGCTACGAGCCTCCGTTACATGGGTTCTGAAAACTCCTGCAGCGTTGGCAATTACTGCGGAGCCGCGGCGGCTCACATTTCCGGACAGTCGCCCTGTTGTCCGGTCCGTGGTGCATGTGGAGCCATGTTCTCCATCTTTCTTCCAGGCCACACAGAAGCGAGCGAGGAAGTGAGGACTCCGAGGCCCACAATCATCAGCAAATACGTAACGAGCTCCTACAATGCGCAGGGAGCTGCACCCAGGCGTGTCCTCTCTCTGTCTCACTTGCTCACTCACCGGCTCAAACGCCCTCCCCCCTGCTCCGCATCCCTCCCCGCCCGGCCTGCCGCGTGCCTCCCTGGGCACGCGTCCCCTAAGAGAAGAGAGTCTGGTCCCTTCGCTGTTCCAGCTGTGGACAGGGAAGCACAGGAGGGTTGAAAGGAGCGCAGAGGAGAGCAGCCTGCGTGGGGGCCCGCAGTCAGCCACTGGGGCGCAGGGCCTCTGCCCCCCACACGCTCCCCAGGCCCCTCCAGCCTCTCCGTGCTGCTCAGCCTGGGGCTGGCGCTGCCTGCGGGGTCCAGCGGCGGGGGCCATGCCAAGAGGAGAGGCTTGGAAGGACGTATACCCGTCGTGCCAGGACAGCGCTTGCCAGAATCCCTTTCCGGCTGCAGGAATTCATCCTGTAATGACTTGCCACACAAAACACACCTTTCCCGTTTGGACTGGACACTTGCCCGGGACGGGAGGAGGAGAGAGGCTGCCCTGGCTGCTGCAGAGGCCGGGAGGTGTTTGTTCTCAGGAAAGGCTGGGCGAGCTGTGGGTCACCCGGTAAGAGGGGGGAGGCCGGAGCTGGGTGCTTCGGACGCCGGGGAGCGTGGTGGACGTGAGGCAGGACCCCGTGAGGCTCGAGAGGAGCCCCTGCGGAGCTCACGAGGGTCACGGCAGGGGTCCCTGCTGCAGGGGCAGTATCCGCTTCTCCAAGGGGCACCAGTGTGTGAGTGCCACGCCTTGTTCCCCACAGAAACTTCCAGGCCCCGTCCTACCCCATCCCAGGCCCCGTGGTAGGACTGCTCTGGGACACCTGTGTGGCACCCGTTGCTGGCCTCACCCATGGTGCCTCTTCCTTCTTTTCCCCCACGTCAAATGCTTTTGACGTCCCCACCAGCACAATCCCCAGGAGACCTCAACCTGCGCAGAGGTGGGCAGAGGAGACCTTGTCTTTCCTTCTCTGCAGTCCCCTGTGTGGCCCACCGCTTGGGAGCCCTCAGACCACGTGCGGTGCGTCCCTTCTTCCTACCCACACCTCCTGCGCAGGAGGAGTTGCGCCGGCCGGGAGATCCACATGGCCCGCAGCGCCCAGCGGGGCCTTGCCGCAGGGCTCCTGCTGTCTGCGAAGGTGGGGCCTCCACAGTGGCAGGACGTTCTCCAGAAGGAAGGACAGCTCACCGGGTTCCCGGGGACGGCCAGCGCTTCGTCACATCTTGTCTCAATAAAGCGATGATAGTTCCAGCCTTCTCGTCACTCACTCGTCACTGCCGTGTGCTGGGGCCCGGGGAATCCAAGTAAACGGGAGACAGATACACGCTCGAGGCCGCCCCAGCTCCTGTCCTCTGTCCTGTCCACTCACCTGTCATCGGGCTCCAGTGAGCTCAGACCCCGGTCCGGTTCAGACGTGTGGGGTGCCCGTCTCGCGTCGCCCGCCTCGGTACCCACTTATGCACACGCTAGCACCATGTGATCTCAGCATGTCTGGGAGGAGAGTCGGTTGTGCGGAAACGGAGAAGGGACAGGAGACACTTTGCTCAGAGCGCCACGGCCCGCGAGGAGGGGAACCAGAGCCAGGCTCGGGAAGCTCTGCCGTGACGTGGTGGCACTGGCGGGGCCCTAAGTCGCAAGGCTGACAAATCTCGAGCCCCGCTTCACGTATCGGGTCCCGCGTCACTGGGAGAGAGCCTCACGTTCGCTCGGCCACCCCAAGCCAGGCAACACAGGCTCCTGCTGGGACAGGCGCCGCTCTGGCCCTGTGCGGGGAAGTAGCTCCCTCCCACCCCGCCACCCCCAGCCCAGCGCAGGACCGTGGCACCCTCTGCGTCCTTCCCACAGCTGTGGCCGCACAGCAGGGTCCCTTCCCAGGAGGGGGCAGAGGTGGACGTTTGGGCATTGCTTCCAATCGCTAGTCCTTTCCTTCTCTCTGTCTCTCTTTCTTTCCTCCTTTTTAAAAAGAAAGCGAGGTCCCTATTGTACCCTATTGTGTCCGGGCTGCCTGGCCCTAGTGCTCTCTCCCTGTCTCATTAAGATGGATGGGGCTGCTGCTTATTAACAGCTGGGCAGGGCCCTCTTTGTTCCCCATCCCCTCCTTGCTGACGACTGCTCCGGTGGCTCCATACAGAGCCTGCAGCCCTTGGGCTAACGGGGGCAGCTCCGCTGCACTGGGGGACCCGCTGCCAAGGCAGGCCCGAGGCCCAGCCAGAGCTTCATGCACTGGGGGAGGGTCTCCACCTACAGACCTCGGAATCACAGGGGAAGGGCAGCAAGTGACCCCAGAGATTGTGTCATCCAACCAGAAGGAGTCTGAGGGCCCTGCCCTGGGTCACCCAGGGGGTGGAGTCAAGAAACCCAAATCCTAGTCCTGGATCTGCCCGTGGCCCCCTCCCTGCCTCCCTCTGTCCTTTGCTGTCCTTGTGCTGCCTTTAGCTCATTCCTGCAAGCTGTCTCACCAGCCCGGTGGCAAACACGTCATGCTACGGGTGCAGAGGACGCGTTCGGTCGTCACTGTTTCAGGCGCGGCGCTGCAGCAGTGAGCAAGGCAGGCGCGTGTGCTGGCGTCCACGGCGTCCACGGCGTCCACCTCCTAAGGGGTGAGACAGGAAGGGAGGTTAAAGTCCTTGAGGGCCAGGACATCTTTTGTGCAATGACTGGGGACAAGCAGGCATTAAGTTAGTGGGGTTGACACTTGGCCAGACTCGGCCAGAGGTTTCTGGAAGGAGGCGGAAGCCGAGGTGGGTCACACCGGAGGCTGCGGGGCGCTCCAGGGCGCTCCAGGTGGGGCCGAGGCTGGAGCTGGGGCGAGGAGCAGAGCCGACGCTCTGGTGTGCTGCGTGGCAGCTGCTGGCACCTCTGTCCTAAGACTGTCTGGCTGACGCGTCTGGGCAGCCCCACCCCTCCTCACTCCCAATCCGGCCGTTCTCATCCCAGATGAACCGGACTTAATCTGGGGGCGCGGGGGAGTCAGGGAAGGCTTCCGGATGAGGGACCTCTGTGGGCCAATCGGGCCTCTGAATCCTGGCTTTTCTTAGTTAGCCCACTCCATGGCTTCAGAGACCAGGGTAACAGAGAATGACCGAGGCAGGAACCTCCAGGTGGAGGAGGACCGCGTAGCAGTTGGCGCAGGCCCTGCCAAGCGCCAGCAGTTTGCCAAGGCCTTTAGCTGCGTAAATTACGGTCTGCTCACAAGTTCAGACTCCGCCAGGCCTGCCCTTCCTGAGCGCGAGCTACCCCTCGCCCGCCGGCTCCTCCACCTCCTGCCGAGAAGGGGGTGTCTGTCCTCACACAACACTCCAAAGTCCCTCAGTGGGCACAGAGCCCCATCCGCCTCTGCCCCAACCCCCAGGAAAGGACTAAAATGAAAAGAGAGAGATGATATTTGCTTTTCATAACACTGCTTGGTTTTCTTGAAGCCCACCCGACTTTTCTGTGCCCTGGGCTTATCAGCTACAGCTACTCACACAGTCAAGCAGGACAAGGGTCTCTCTGCTCCCAGGATGGCCCGTTTGAGGGATTCCAGCCCCAAAGCCCCCTCCCCCACCACTGCCACGTCAAAAAGATGAATGCCCTTCCCCCAACCTGTGAATGGGAGGCTGGGCTGTCGCCCACCGCGCAAGGAAAGCTGTGTTTGCATGGGAGTGGGAGAGCCCGGTCGAGCACAGGGTGTGCATGCACACACACCCACGCACACACTCTCACACACACACTCACACACTCACACACGCGCGCGCACACACACACACTCACACTCTCACGCACGCACACACACACACAGTCACACACACACTGTCACACTCACACAACTCTCACACACACACACTCACACACACACACACACACTGACACACAGTCACACACACACTCACATACACTCACACACACTCTCACGCACACTGTCACACACTCTCACACACACTCTCACGCACAGTCACACACTCTCACACTCTCAGACACACTGTCACACACACACTCACACACACACACTCTCACACTCACACACATTCACACACACTCTCATATACACTCACACACACTCACACACACTCTCACACTGTCACACACACACACACTCAGACACACTCACACGCACACACTGTCACACACTGTCACACACACACTCTCAGACACACTGTCACACACATTGTCACACACACTCACACACACTCACACAATCTCACACACACACTCTCACACACTGTCTCACACACACACACACACACTCTCACACACACACACTCACACTCTCACACACACACACGCACACTCTTACACTCTCACATTCACATACACTCTCTCACACACACACTCACACACGCGCGCGCGCGTGCGCACACACACACACACCCTCCCAGGACCCACCAGGGGAGGCTTTTATTCTCAAGCCGGTGCGCGGCTGCATCTCCCAGGCATCCCGGCGGAGGGATCCGGGATCCCCTGTTACGCCTGGAGGCCGACAGCGCCCTGGGTCGCACCCGGTTGAGATCTAGGAGGCGTCCACAGCTGCTGCTTTTGGGCCCCGTCCCTCAATTTATCTACGAGGAAAGAAGAGAGCACGGGAGTGCCGGGAGGGTCGAGACGCTGACCCACGGCCGGTGCCCCGCCCGGCCCGCACTCAGAGTCCTTCCCGGTCCCCATCCACTTTGCTCTCCTACCTGGGACTCCGATCCACCCTCCTCCTCCAGTCTCACCGCTGGGTGCCATGCCAAGTGGCCCTTCCTCCTCAGAACCCAGCAGCCACAACAGGGACGGTGGAGGCTGGCAGGGGCTGCACTTGTCCCGTCTCCGATCACCCGTCTCCCCGCATCCTCCTTCGTTCCATTCTTAACGCGACTTACGCACGTCTCTGCGCGAGGCTGCACAGCCTGAACCGGCGGTAATCCCTGCGCCTCTCTTGTGAGCGGGCATTGGCACGTTTAAGCGAGACCGTGCGTTTAAAAGGCTAAGGACGCTCGACAAACAACGCTGCCCTCCTGTGCGTGTTCTCTGCTGGATGGCGGGAGCCTCTGCGCGTCTGCAGTGCGCAGCCGAGGTCCATCGTCCCCTCCCAGCCCAGCCCTTCGCGCACGGTAGGCGCCGTGAGTTACGTGTTGGCTAAAATGCCTTCGGTTCTGGGCGCCAATCTCTCCGAATCCGGTGGCATTGGGATGTGCTACCCTAAGGGACCCGTCTGTACCACGGTGCTGGGACTCAACATTCTCAGCGCCGAGGCACTTGCGTGGGGAGACTTTGTAACCTACACCAAAAGAGGGTTTAGTGGCAGCCATTTAAGGCGCTGGGGCCGCGGGGGCAGGAGGGAGAATAATTATTGTGGAAAAAGTGCCCTTAACACTCACAAAAATACCTTAAGAAGCAAGCCAGCCTCTCGTTCCAAAGGACAGTTGTGACTGGGACATCCACGCTCACCGAGTGGCGGCTCTCTGTGCCACCAGCAAAGTTCGATTGCCTCAAACTCTGCCTCCCAGAGCATTTGGAACGTCCTTCAGGCCAATGTTTTTCTTCCCATCCATCCCTGAGTCACCCGGCCATGCCTGGCGCTGCTTTGTCCCCGGATTCCCACCGCGGCGTGTGTGCCGCGAGGCGGGAAGGGGAGGCTGCCCTGGCCAGCGGGGACGCCAGCTTTCCCAGGCTCGGTGAGAGCGGGTGCGGACTCCACGCCGGGCACCCAAGAAGGGCCAGGAAGGATCGCTGCTGATGCTGCCACTTCAGCCGTCCCCAAGCACGGCCCTGGACACGTCGCACGCTTATCCAGAAGCCTCCATTAGGTCCTGACCACCTGCTGCCTCAGATCTGGACTCCAGGGCCCTCTGCAACTTGGCTCACACGATCCCTCCAGCTTCCCCCAAACAGCTCCTGTGCCCCTGAACGGCTGCAAGGCCCCCCACCTTCCAGCCTGTCCCCTTGCTGCGTCTCTCTCATTTTCTTTTTTTTTTTTTGAGACAGAGTCTTGCTCTGTTGCCCGGGCTAGAATGAGTGCCGTGGCGTCAGCCTAGCTCACAGCAACCTCAGACTCCTGGGCTCAAGCAATCCTCCTGCCTCAGCCTCCTGGGTACCTGGGACTACAGGCATGAGCCACCATGCCCGGCTAATTTTTATACACATACATATATATATATATATATATATATATATATTTAGTTGTCCAGATAATTTCTTTCTATTTTTGGTAGAGACACGGTCTCGCTCTTGCTCAGGCTGGTCTCGAACTCCTGACCTTGAGCAATCCACCCGCCTCGGCCTCCCAGGGTGCTAGGATTACAGGCGTGAGCCACCGAGCCTGGCCCTGCGTCTCTCTCTTGTCACCTCTGCTACCTGAAATCCCCTCGCCTGGCCCTCCAGGTTTGACCCGAGGCCCCCTCTTCCCGACCCCATCCGCAGGATCCCTTCTCGGAACGCCGTGACGTGTCGTGCACTGCGTGTGGCCCGCCGTTTGTCTACTTTGTTTATGCGCAGTCGTCTGGTCTCCCGTCCTGGATCGGAAGCTCTTGCAGAGCAAGCCGCGCTCGTGCGCACAGGCGTGGGTGATTGGAAGGAAGGAAGATGCATGGACGAAAGAAGAGGAGAGGGAGGGGAAGAGGGAGGAATGAAGGAACAAGGAGTAAATGAACAAACAAGAGACCCTTTGCCACAGGGCTCTGCCAGCGTCCTAGCCAGTAGCCAGAAGGCCTGGCTGGCTGAAGACGGGATGGAGAAAGTGCAGGCGCCTCCGCCTGGCTTCTCCCCCATCCGCGCCTCGCTGGGGCCTGCCTTCAGCAGCATTCGCCACACAGGCCTGTGCTCACTGAGGGAAGCGTGTGCGAAGGCAGACCAGGGGTGGCCCTGCCCATGAAATCTTCTCGTTCAAGGGCCACTGCCCCCGCATCATCGGGGGACAGCCGACCTGCCGGGCCCCTTTAGGCCGCGGCCTCAACGGCCCAGAAGCTAACTGTGACCACACACAGCAGGAGACGCACACAGTCCCGCAGCCAGGGAGTCCCCGGTTAGCACGGGAGTGACAAATCCTCCACACTGTGCGACACACAGAAGCCCGGCCTCGAGCCAGCGCTGAGAAACGAGGAGAAATCCACATCCAGCAATGGCGCTTCAGTTAACCGGACTCCACCCCCCGCAATCCTCGTTTCAGAGGTTTTTCATTGTTTTGTTTTGTTCTAGATTGCAGTGTCCTCTCTGAAGGAAAAAGAGAAAGGATCCAAGAAAACAAACTGACTCCAGAACTGCGGTCGTGAAGCGCTCCGTAAAAAACAGGGGCGGAGGCTTCGGCATCTGCAGTTTCAGGGACAGTGTCGGCCGGCAGCACCCGCCACTCTGTCCCAGTTAGCGAATGCAGTGACTCCCACCTCCAGGCTGCCCTAAGCCTGTGTCTGCAGGTTGGTGGCTGCCTGGATTTGTCGACTGGCTGATCCTGTTCACAAAAGCCCACACCAAAGGATCCAGGTGACCAAAATCTCATCGCCGCTTGCTTTCTTTCCCCTGGTAACTGAAAAATGCGTGGATAGTGTTGTGACTAAGGCCACCCGCCAGCCACCACTCCCGCTGCTACAGTGGACAGAACACGAGCTCTGGAGCCCAACAGACGTGCACTTCCTCTCCTGGTGACCTTGGTGGGACACCGACCAGCCCAGCCCCAGGGTCCTCCTGCGACGTGGGGATGGTAGTGACAGATCCCAGCAGGTTGCCACGAGCATGAACAGAGACAGTGTAGACGAAGACGTCCTGAGCAGTCCCAGAGCACAGCTGGAGTCCCCCACACACGGAGTCCCCTTTCCTTCCGTCCACATTTCTGACCATTCTCGCCCCCGCAAAAGTCCTCACCCCACCCCCAAACGCTCTGAGCATCCTCTTACCTGGGCACGGCGCCAGCCCTGTTGCATGCCTGAAATATCGCGTTTAATCCTCGTGACAGCTCTCTGATGTAGGAACTGTTACTGTCCTCAACAGATAAGGAAACTGGGGCCCAGGAAAGTCATTTTCTCAAGGTCACATCTAATAAGGGATTTGAGCACTTGAGTCCACAGGGCCTGGCTCCAGGGCCACGGACTGCACCCCTGCCGCCGGGGCCCTGCAGATCCAGCTCGAGGCTACAGGCCAGAAGAGTGGCCCACACCAGCGCCGTGTGGAACCACAACAGTCACAGTCTCTCGAATTCTCACGGCGAGCCTACATGGCGGGTGGAATTTTCCCATTTTTGGAGATGAGAAATTCTGAGGTCCTGAGACATTAAAATTGTTACTTCACTGAGTTCATAAGAGGCAAATTCAGCTTCATCTGATGCCAAAGGTTGTGACTTTGCCATTTTCTACAGCTGGGTCAGACCGCCCGGCCCCCAAAGGTCCGCACCAGGCACACCTGGGAAGACTGCGCTGCCACCTTCACGACAGTTTGGGGGAGTAATGAAGCCCCATCTGTTCAAGCGCTCCCCCATGACCCCCAAGGCACAGACCAAATTCCAGCCGGAGAGTCACTGCCTACGGACCTCCTTCAAAAGCCCTGCAAAGCGTGTGCGGCCGTGAGTTATGTTATCTGGGACGGAGCACATGAGCCAACAGACAGAGCGGCAGGGCCGCCTTTATCTAGGCTTAACTGTCTGCTGGTAAAGAACAGAGCCCAGACAGATTATGACGAGGATGGGGACACTCGATGGGGGGGGGCACGGTGGGGGAGACACAACGCTGGGTGTTCTGGGAGCCGTCAGAGTGTCTGGGGTGAGGGACATCTGCAGCACAGGGGTGGGAGAGCAGAGGGAAGGGGCCAAATGCAAATGCCACGTTTTCCTGCACAAACCCAGCTCTGCAGCGCCCTGAGCCCCTGAGCGCAGTCACTCCCGCTGACAGCCATTAGCGCCCTGATCCCAGTTGTTTTACTTCCTGCCCACTGCGCAGGCAAGGCACTCTCTACACCCGCTTGTCGAGAATGGGAGCACCTCGAGGCGGGGGACGTGAGCAGAAACACGAATAAAGTGCTCCCCATACGGTGACTGCAAAACAGCTGGTGCTAGCGTTGTGCCACCACAGTTGTCATCAGTAATTACTTGTTATCAATCTCACTGGTTGAGTCATCGATCGGCATCACTCACTTATCCTCTCTGCTTGTCCAGTGCCAAGCGCAGTGCGACCCCTCCCGACCCTCCGCCTCTCCCCTTCACTAACACAGGACGCAGGAGTCGCAGAGCGCACCGCACACGGACTCCACCCGGCCCTCGGGAACGGACCCTCCGTGCACACGCAGCACAGCCGCCTCGGCCGGGCCTTCCTGCCCTGGAATCGGAGACCCTGCGCTTACCCACGAGACCGCTGGCCGGTGCACAGGGACGCCGCCCCTCAGCGACCTGCGGCAGGAGAGCCAGCTCTGGTCTTCTAAGGACACACGGTCCCCCTGGCTTGGGGGGCACAGGGGAGCCCTGAGCTGGCCAGAACAGGCGGCTCGGTCCTCTCCCACATGCCCTGAGGGAGCCTCTGTAAGTTCTGACCTGGGTGACTCCCAGAGCCTCTGGTGTATCCGCCTCACCCACTCCCATCAGGCCCGGGGACCTGGTGATGCCTGCCCACGCCCCACGTCTTGTCTTATCTGTGACTGGGAACCCGGTGAATACTTTTTGATTCGATGCCCAGAGATTGTAAGAGAGCAAGTGGCTTTCAGGAACGCGTGACCATGATAAACAAGGTCAACAGCTGGCCCCTGCAGAGTCACTTTTGGGCCATCCACATGGTGCATCTTGGTGCAAGGGAGATCTTTGGTTGGAAAGACCTTCCATTCTCCCTTACCGTAGCTGCTCAAGAGTGACGTGGGGGTGCTGTGTCGGTCAGCTATCGCATGAACAACTCCAGAACTCAATGGCCTTACTCCAGTGACTGGCCGTTGGCAGGCTGCTGGCTGGGATGACAGAGGGGACTGAGCCACGCGTCTCATCACCAGAAGCAGCCCAGGCCTCCTCACACAGTGGCAGCCACAAGGTCCCAGAAACAGTAAGAGGGATCAGGTCCGCCAGCACAAGTGCTTTTCAGCCTCCTCTTGCTTCACGGTGGCCAAAGCAAGTCACCTGACAGCCCGGCCTCAGAGCGGGAGTGCAGGCAGGAGCAGCCAGAGAGGCACGAGTCCACCCCAAGGGCCCAAGGAAGGCTCGGGCAGCCCGTCACTCGTGGACACACTCCTCTCACCAGAACGGCAAGGACCTCTCTTCCCCACACCCCTGACTTTGGGTAGATGTTCAATGGCATGTTCACGGGTGCGCACACGAATACATACATGGTGCGTGAACGGTAGGAACGAGGGACGAACGAACAAGGGATGAGTGAGAGAGTGAGCCAGTGATGCAGCGGCGACACGCAAAGTGCCTGAAGAACGTCGAGGCCCTCAGGCCTGGGGCAAGATTCTGGCATTTTCAGAAGAAAAGTAAGAAACACACACAGCTCTTAAAGATACAAAATCATTAAAGAGCGTGATGTTTGGAGAGAACAAGCTTATGGGCACAGTGAGAAAAAACTGAACTAAGACTCAAAAGCCCTAAGTCTCAGACTTTGCGCTTTGTCTAATCATAACGTAATCATTTCCTCACTTTTTCATTTCAACAAATATTTATTGAGTTTCTACTCTGTGCCAGGCACTGGCCTGTAAATTCATGATGTTGCCAATCAGAAGTTGTTCTAAGCGAGTGGGTCCCATCCGCCACGTGAGGGGGAAAGTGCCACTCAGGTTGCCACCGCCACGTCCCCTCCCTACACCTCCAGGGCCCCCGCGGCTGGGAGCTGATGGGGACTTGGTCCAGAGCTGGTTTTCTGGATGGACAGGTGGGGGCCCCTGGCCAGTGCGACCTCTCAGCTCCCTTTACCTCTAAAGCTCCGGGATAAGGACCGGAACCCGATAAGCCCCTGAGTGATGTCATCCAGCACAACCGGCAGTCCTGTGCCCTGGAGAAAGCGGGTATCTGCCCATAGCCCCCAAGAAGAACAGAACAGCAAGGCAGGGTCTGTAGAGCACCCCCAGAACAGAGCTCCTTGGCCAACCGCAAACCTGGCCTCCCTGGTCTGTTACCCAGCCAGCCCCCGATCAGAGTCCAGCTTCCCGAGTAAAGACAAGCCATGCAGCCGCCAACGGAGCCTGTTGGCTGTCGGCACAGAATAAAAACAAACCCTGAGATCTCAGAGTAGCCCTGTCAGCCCACTGGCTTCCCCAGGGTGAGGACGGGGCACACTCAGCTTCCCTCTGCCCCTACAAATCTTTCTGGGCACCCACTCATCCTCACCTCCTTCTACACTCAACTATGGGAGTTGTCTCCTACCTTCGCTTCAGCCTTTCCTTCCACTGGCTCCTCCCCCTCCATCTGCGAACATTCCAGAATCTTCCCCTGCCCCCATCTTGTCCACAGCATGAGCTACGGTTGATTCTCCTTTGCAGCACTCTCTCCCTAGCCAGCATCTCTTCCTGCCCGACTCTCAGCCACCCAGGCCCAGACTGTGAGATTCATCGTTCACAGCATTACACGCTCGAGCTAGGCCGAGACCTCAGCGTTGCCGCGTGAGGACTCCTGCACCCCCGCCCCCCCCCAGCACCCACACGAGCAGGTGCCAGCGTCTGCCTGTCGCCCTCTGCAGCATCTTGTGGACCACCCCTCCTCCTCGTGCCCGTGAGCACCAGCTTCCTTATGTCTTCTCAGCACTGTGGTCAGGGGCTTCAGGCCCGGCTGTCTCCGCCTTCCCCTCTTTTAAATCAATAGCCTGTTTGGGGCCTAGCCTTGCGTGTCTCTGTATTTGACCCTCTTACCCTCCCTGGAAGGAGTCACCTCTGTCCTGTCATAGCCCACCCTGCTGTCAAGGCTGTGCAGTGTGACCTCCTCTCATCTCCTACCCGGGCCCCCGCCCGGCCCCTGCCCCCCGGGAGCTGGACGTCCTCTCACTGCCCTCTGGAGTTCCTGTCCCAGCTCGTGTGTCTCCTTGTAGCATGCAGGACATGATTGTCCTAGGTGTTGGTGTATTTTCCTGCCTCCCTACTGACAAAGAGTCCTTGAGAGACGGAACGCACCCCTCATATGGTTGCACCCGCCACAGAACCAGGACGAAGCCTTTGGATAGATTTGCAGAACGAGTGAATGAATGAACGAAGCCCAGTTTTCACAGACAGAGTCGCGGAGCACGCGGAGCTCTCTGGGCAGGAACCTTGGGATTCTTGCCCAGAAGCAATTTGGTATAAAAGCATCACTCGAATTATTTACCAGGACTATGTCTCTTGACAGCAGTCTACAGCCACCTCTTTAATGAAATTAGAATCTGTCGTATTGGACGAAATTCCTAAAGCAACCCTATCTTCGCCCCACCCCCACACATGGACGGTGGAAAGTTGTGCTTCTCCCTATTCCTGCCTGAAACTGAGCGGTGCCCCCACCCCCGCCCCCACCCCGACCCAGCCAGAGCTCATGTCTTTAGCCTAATTCATTTTCTAGATAGATGGAGCAAATACCTAGCAAATATTATTTATGACTTTGTGATAAATAAGCCTTTTACAGAAGTTATTCAGGGAGTTCTGGGGAATTTCAAGGATAACTTTCAGCAAGTTTCAAAGGTCGGGTCAGCCTGGGATACTGAGCCCATAGTGTTAGCCGTGCCATCATCTGTTTTGAATTATTGGTCTTACCCAGCTTCAGCTCTCAATGGACGGGCTGTGCCTAAGCTCTCTGGCTATATTTCATTCTCATCGTGGGCAAGGAGCTTTAATGATTGTTTGTGCTAGACTGACAGTGGGGAGAGAAAAAAGAGATCTTAATGAAATTCAAGCTCCAGCAGATGTGCTGGGAAAGATGGTTCTACCTGCCCAGACACCGCCGCCCATTTGCCCACACAGAGCAGCGGCTTACCCCTCCGTGCAGATGAGAGGAGGCACCATGCTGGACCGGCAACACAGAGTCCAGGTCACAAAGGGCAGGGCTTTCCCAGAGGGCCAGGAAGCTGTCGGCTAGCCTGGGCCCTTTCTAAGGTACAAATGCACATCTGATCCTGTGTAGACACTGCAAATGTAGCTTCTCGAGAGCAGAGACTGTGCCCCACTTAACACCACAGCTTCAGAATCTAATGCTGTACCGGCACATAGTAGGTGCTCAATAAATATGGATCAGATTAGACTCCGTTGAATCGGATTGAATCAAATCAAATCAGGTTCCTATTCCCTCCAGTCTGTGGTTTCCTTCCACAGAAACTTTTTTGGTTTTTTTAAATGTTCTTCTCTTTCCTTTTGCTTTTGTTTGGTTTTGTTTTGCTTTCTGGTGGGTTTGTTTTTTGTTTTTTGTTTTTTTTGGTTAGTTTGTTTATTTTGGTTGTTTGGATTTGGTTTTGACTTACCCTCAGAACGGATTTGCTTGAGGCAAAAGTTTAACTTAGAATGTAAAGGTCTTTCCAGATCTAGACATTTTTCCCCAGAGAATTCGGCAAAATCTATTTCCCATTCCTGAGACCTAAGACTATCAGCCCGTTATTTCAGAAATGGTGTGGAATAAAGGATTAAAGATCCTGTCTCATCATCCAGTCTTTTAAAATAGTAAAATTGGTACCACCTTGTTATACCCTTGGAAATGGCTTTTCCCTGGCCTGGTCCACTCGTTTGCAACACTCGGTCGGCAGATTCCACCAGGCACGCGAGGGTTCTTGGAAAAAAAAAAACTTGGTAGAGTGAATTGAATGCAGAAAGTCTGGATTTGTTCACCTCTTTTGCTGTTTGTTTTTAACTTTGGAAGGTAGAAAAATGTCTCCTCCTGTGAGAAATCAATCAAGGGCTCTCTTTGTCTTTAGACTAAGGCACATTCTGCTGGTCCCCTTCTCATAAACATCTGTCCCTCTCACTTTACATGATAAATAAAGCCTGAAAAAATACTGCCTTGGTTATTTTGTTTAATCAAACTACATTTAAATGTACAAGTGGACTGTTAAAGGAACATTTCCTGCAATATGAACAATTCTCTAATTTACCTACCTGTCCAATCGGAGTCTTTCGAATTGGGTTTGCTCAAGGAAAATTCATCTCTTCTTTGCTCTTCTTTTAGGAAAGACAGTAGCAGCGGGTGGGTTGTGCGCAGTCTCCTTCCCCAGACATGGCGACCAGGACCAAGGCCCAGCCAGAATTGCACATGGGCCAAACAGGAGCCCTGCTCCCAAAGGGAGGTTTAAAAAGAAAGAGCTGAGACCACCAGGCCTCACGAGGTCATTAAACCATGAGGGAGGGCCCAGGCCAGAGGGGCAATGGGAAGAGAAAACAGGAAATAGTGCACCCCCTGAGCAAGAGAAATGGAAACCCCATGACAAGGGCCTGTGATGCTGCCACTTCTACTTGCTCGGCTTTCAGCTCAGGGTGGGCCAGTGACAGGAAAAGTCCAGGGACCAGGCCAACAAGTTCCCTGGCTTGTTTTCCTGGTGACCTTCGGACTCCCATCAGCCCCTCCAGCCCCCGGGTGGGAACCTCACTCATAACCCTCTGTTCATAAAGACGTCCTCTTACCCCTCCCGAGCGCCCCAAAATTCTCCTCCCTTCTCTCTCGAATCCTTTAATACTCAATTCCACACGTGAAGGGGGTATGGGGCTCCTACCACGATGAAGAAGGAGGAAAAGTGTCCTTCTATAATAGTAAAAGGAAGAAAAACGAAGACTTTTCCCTGGTCCTTCACAGCACATGGGCAGACGGTGCCCACGTCGGTCGCTGGCAGGACCACCGAGCCCGCCTCTGCGCCGCCTCCTCCCAGGCCGCCGCCCCGTCTGCTGTGAGCGACTGAGTTCCAGCTGCCCCGTCCTCTCCCGGCAAGCCCTTCTCTCTTCAGCACCGTCCCAGGGACAGGGCTTTGGGGACAAAAATCATCGTCGTTTGCTCTCGTTACCTATGGCTGTGTGACAAGCCACTCCCTTAGCAGTCTAAGACAGCAACGTATTATGGTCTGTTGACCGGGTCAGCTGGGCACTTCGCGTCTAGGCTCTCTCATGGGTTATAGTCAGACAGATGGAGGCCAGGGCTGGAGTCACCTAAAGGCTGGACCAACTGGACGTCCAAGGTGGGCCATGCACGTGGCCGATGGTTGGCACCATCGGCAGGTCAGCTGCGGCTGTCGACCAGAGCGTGGCTTCTCTAGGTGGTCCGGGCTTCTCTTGTGGCAGTGGCCAGGTCCCAAGAGGGGGTGTCCCAAGAAGCTGCGAAGGTGCTTCTGAAGGAGCCTTAGAAGTCCCTGAAAGTCACTTCCACCACATCCTGTAGTCCAGGCAGGCCGTAAGGCCAGCCCACATTCCGGGCAGGAAGCTGGACTCTGCCTCCTGGCGTCTTGGTGGCAAGGGAGGTGTGCAGGCTCGGGGGAGCGCTGGCCGCGGGCACGTTCGGAGACTTGGTCTCATTGCTGGACCACATTCTTTTCTCATTTCAATGCTCTGAAACCGTGTTGTGCATTTCTGACCCTGTGCTGGCTCTGGTCCCCGCCCTCAAACTCATGAGCCCCCAGTTAATGCCAAAGAGGTTCGCCAGCTTCCTCGTAGCGCCAGTCTTGCACCGAGCACAGCAGGTTTTGACCCCAGAGAACGACCACCTTAAAAATCACTCGGGAGCTTTTTTGTTATTGTTGTTTCTGGGTTTTTGTGTTTTTTTTTTGAGACAGAGTCTCACTGTGTTGCCCAGGCTGGAGTGCCGTGGCGTCATCCTAGCTCACAGCAACCTCAAACTCCTGGGCTCAAGCAATCCTTCTGCCTCAGCCTCCCGAGTAGCTGAGACTACAGGCACGCGCCACCATGCCCAGCTAATTTTTTCTATATATTTTTAGTTGTCCGATTAATTTCTTTCTATTTTTAGTAGAGACAGGGTCTCGCTCTTGCTCAGGCTGGTCTCGAACTCCTGAGCTCAAACAATCCGCCCGCCTCGGCCTCCCAGAGTGCTAGGATTACAGGCGTGAGCCACCGCGCCCGGCCTGTTTCTGGATTTTTAAAACAGAGAAAGTCCATGAAACTCAACTTTGTCACACACTCCGGAAATTTCCGGGTGTTCTCTCGGTATGCTTTTTGTTGTTGTTTGTTTAAGAAAACAGAATTGGAAACCAAACAGCAAACTGCCTTCTAAAGTTCTTCTCTGGACTTCTGTTTCAGAGTGAAAAGTAGTCAAAAGAAAGGAGAAAGAGGCAGGAAGGGAAAGGTGAAAACTTGACTAATAAAAAACATGAACCTTGAGCGTTTGAATAATTCTACAACTTTCTGTCTGAAAGGAAAGTGAATCTTGCAAAGCATCAAAGCTCTGCAGAGAGCAAATGATTGTTGGGTGGAAAATCCTCCCCCGCCAGCGGCTGCGCGCCAGGCCTTGCGCTGCCCGTTCGCTGCTTCCCTCCCCTGCTCCGAGCTCCTTCCTGAACCACCCAGGGCATCTCTGCTCTGAGGGTCCCTCCCCCCTGAAGAATCACTGCCCCCCTCTCCACTGTGGAGGACCAGGGCCGGAGAACCTACCAGAGCTGCCACCAGCACAGAGACCCCCCACGCCCTCCTCCCAGGCCCTGTGCATTCATGAGGCTAAAGATGGTTTGTGTGAAGCCACTTCCAGTTTCTTGCAGGATTATACAGCGCTCAAGGGAGCCAGGGCGGCAGAGGAAGACATTGCTATTTGTACTTTACGCTCATATAATTTTTTAAAATTATCTCCCAGAAGGTTGGGGAAAAAGATGGGGAGTTTCCCAAGCTGCGGTCTGACCTATTTTACCACCTGCAAGCGGGGGGCGGGGCAGGGGGAGCCTCTTAGGGCTCATCTCCTCAGCTGGGAAATGAGACATTTCTGCTGTTAATACCTAATCATCTCTAGGGTCTCTTCTGGCCCCAGATCTTCCCTTAGGAGGACCAAGGGCAGGACAAGCCAATGAGGCAGAACATCCCAGTCCCCAGGCTGGGCAGAGAGGCAGCTCCTCCGCCAGGGCACACCCCAACCTTAGCCCTTCAAAGCCACTCATTTGGCCTCTTCTGGGCAGCTAAGAAGAGGAAGAGTTTGCAAAGCTGCCACCGAGGGGAAAATCCACAAGTTGTTTTCCTAAAAGGCAAGGAACTGGGACGGTGGGTGGGAGTAGGGCCTGTTCTCTGGCTCTGGAGGTCTCTATAGTCCTTAGCTCTTAATCATTAGATGGGGAAGGGGGGAAGGCTGGGGGAGGGGATGGGGAAGGAAAAACCTCAGCAACGACCGAAAAAAGGAGCCCGCCTCACACTCAGGTCCTCTGGGACCAAGAACTCCATTCAGAGTTTTCAGAAAATAGGGTCAGGTATGTCTTGTGACCTGAGACCCCAGAGCTCCTCTGTTCCCCATAATTATCTAATACAGCACTCTCCCTGCCAAATACAATGAAACAATTTGTCACTTCAATTATCTGTCAGTCAACACTGAGGCCTTTTCAGCGGGCCAGCACATGTGTTTGGAGAGCTTGTCAGTGAGGCTGTCTAGCCAGGGCCATAACCATGGAAAATGGAACCTTTGTTAATTCTGGGTCTTAGAAAAGTAAGTCCATTCAAAGTCTCCCCTCTCGCTCCCTCTTCTTTTTCTAAATGCCTTCAGTTTGGAATTTGCACAAGGAACTGAATTGGTCTTGCTCTGAACCTTCAATGACTGGCCAAAGGATTTGCATGAGGAAGCAGAAATTAATTATTCTTTTCGGGGCTTTTCCCCCCTCCTTTTCTGTAATTCTGTGTTAGGAGCGAGATTACACCCTGCGTTACCAGCTACCAGCGCAGGGGTGGGGACGGGCAGGGAGAGGCTCGCTCTGGGTCAGCTGCCACCAAGTGGAAGGCGGGACCGCCTGCGGCTCCCTGCCCCCGGAAGCTCCCCTGGGGGCCGGCTGCTGAAGTCTCCACTTGGAGAAGTAAAGAGAAAGGAAAGGGATCAGCCCCCAAGCAAACCCTCATTTCCACTTGGACGTGCAGAACCACTACGGCTGTCATTTCTGGTCAAGGACGGGCCTCCTCCCTGCGGGGGCCAGGGTCTCCGCGCCGTCGGGGACCTCCACCCCGTGAATCCCTGAGGCCTGCACGGGAGGTCCGCACACGGGTTTTCCAGAACAGCCTCGCTGTCACCCCCGACCCCGGCGGGCCGTGCGAGGCGGCCGGGCCCCACTCCGGCGGACTGGGAGGTTGCGAGGACAGCATTGCGGGGTCCCCACACGGAGCTGGGGGCTGGGGGACGGACACGGCTGGCGCGATTGTTTCCAGAGCGATATTTAACACGGTGGCCTGTAACGAACAGAATCACCATGTTTTCAGATTTACCCCCGTGACTTCACATGGGCTGGACAGTTGTATCCCACGTTGCGCTCGCACGTCCGCCCCGGCCCCCCCTCGAGAGCCGCCCCTCCCGCGGGCCGCACGTGCCCCGCCCAAGCCGGGAGTGGAGCCCGCACCTTCTGCGTCGGGGCGTTTCCTTCCCTGCCCGCCAGCCCCGGACCGCACCGCGAAAGCACTGGCCCGTGTCGCCCAGGCCTTGGAGTCGGACCCCAGCGCATGTGGGGAGACAGGCCCCCAAAGAGTTCACGCCAAACGCTCCCTCGTCTGCACACGTGCACCCCGACTTCCCGCCTGGGGGTTCACTCTTACCCCTTCTTTCTGCCTTCACTTTCTTCCCCTCTGCTCTCTTCCCGCCTGTCCTTCCCCACGCTCCCTGCCAGACCTCCCTGTCCTCTCCTGCTCCCATCCTTCCTAGAACTTGCGGCTTCTTTCTCTTTTTCCCCTTTTGAGCCCAAAGAATTTCACAGCGGCCCCTATGCTGTTGGGTTGTACAAAGAGAGAAATCGCCTCCTTTGTTTTTCCACTTCGTAGGCAAGAAAGCAGAAGCCAGAGAGTGGGGCCTTCAGTCCAGCCATTGCCCGTCAGCAAAGAACGTGCGGCCAGGCAGACGCAGCCCCCGCCAGGGCCCCGAAAGCGTGGGTCCAGCTCCCCCCAGAACAGGCCGTTCTTTTCTCCACTTGACTCAGGTGGCGGAATCCCGCTGATGAGCGAACCTGGCAACAGACCTGAACACCGTCCGAGAGGTGACCGGGTTTTTTCTCCCGAGCTGCAAGGAGAGTCTGTCTTCAGCTCTCGAGGAAAAATCTGACACAGGAAAGGGGAAGAAAACGGCCTTTCTGAACAAATAATCTGGAAGTTAAGTTGACCCTACAACATGACCACTCACTTTGAGAAGCTACACACTTACCTCAAATGAATTGACAATTAGCAAAATGTATTTGGAATGTTTTCGGGGGAAAAAATATACAAGAGCAGTGCAAAAACATCCATGCATCACTTCCTAGCAACCCATGTTTTCAAGGGGGCTCATTTTCAATGAGCCCGAGCTTCATTCTCTGCCTTTTTCCGATTTTATTCTGATTGACTTGCGGATTTTTCCCAAAAATCACGCTTACCCTTAGTGTAGGAAAATTAGTATAGGGGAAAAAAAAAAGAATATAATCCTTAGTTTAGGAAAATTAGCAACCATTAGGGCAATGCGGGAAACTACATCGCAATACTGGAGGTGATTCCGAAAGGAGAATATTTCTAGAGAAGTCAGACCCCAGGCAGGAGCAAGAGTGCTGAACGCGACTGTCCTCTGGGAAGCTCCCGTGCACAAGGCTGCAGCCCTGAGACAAACGCCAACCTCCAGGCTGAAGGAGACGAAAGATCCAACCACAGCCCCACACACAAAGGTCGGTCCAACGTTGGGGGGGGCGTCAGTCTGTTTTCTCTCAGTTCTGGGACAGGCTGTCACCTCCCCTCACCTCTCCCAGCCTCAGGGCTGGCCTACGACCCCTCCCGCCAAAATTCCCTTCACTTTGTTGACACCAGTGTTTAACCTTTCACCTCCAGCAACCTCCACTGTTTGCTCCCTGGGAAACGTGGCGACACAGTTGCCCTCTCTCCGGGCTGCTCCCCAGAGAAAAGGGGCAGAAAGAGCCCCAGCCGAATGGGCGTCTGTGCCGAGTCTGATCCCATCTCTGCCCTGCACCGTTTAGGAGCGTCTCCCAAGGGGTCCTTGCGGCCACAGGGATGCTGTCTGTCAGGAACACTGTCTTTCCGGCGGACTTCTCGATTCTCTCGTCCTGCCTTTAGATATCGCCAACTTCCCTTCCCGCAGCCCATGTCCCTCTACGCCCAGGAAAGAAGAAAATGTATTTGGGGACAGTGACGGCTGCCCACTGCGGTGAATTCAGTGACTGCAGCCAAACTGTCAAGAAAATCCTTCCAGAGAAATAAGGTTAATCTTTGAACAAGTGTTCCACTGCTACGGTGGTCATCCTGATGTCCTTGAGACACCCAGGAACTTGGGGACCAGCCTCAATGCCCTAATGCCACATTCTTCTGGGTAATCCAGGCTTTTAATTTTTTTTCCTTAGACTCTTCTCCATTTAGCTTTCTGTGACTTTAATCACAGAGTGTCCAAAAATTAGAATGTGTGTCATTTCTCTTGGGTGACTCCACAGAATAAATATTTTTTATATAATTTATCCAGAGGCTCAGCTATGTTAGCTGAAACCAGCCCAAATGCAAATTTGCCTCTTCTGAGAAACATGGCATGAAGCTTCTTGGGTTGTGAAGCAAAATTGCTTAAAAACTAACAATGCAAAATTTTAAAACACACACAAATTCATTGAACTCAGACAGCATAAACCATTTAAAACTATTTGTACATCTAAGCTAGCAAGCACTGTAAAAGTAAAAATTATTCAGTGATACTTGTTAAAGCACAGTAAGGAAGACATTATTCAAGATCATCACAATAGGTCCAGGGACCACTGCAATGGGGTCTTGCGCTGGGTAGAAATTGGGCTCAACTCTGAACACGGTGCGGGCGAGTGGTGATTTATAGCCAAGGAACAGGTGCAAGGAAAACTACTAAGGGGAAACATCAAGGGTAAGAAGGATTCTGACTACACCAACCTAACAGGATTCTTGCTGAAGACAGGTAGGGTGGTCAGACATCACCTGGGGCGTGGTGGAGGACAAGGAACCTGATCAGATGTGGAGGACAGGGTGTAGGTTGTATTGCTAAACTGACTTAGCAGGGTTCTTTTGCTGAAACTGGGTTTTACAAGGAAGTGCACAGATGGGCCTAGGAGAATGTTCAGAGACCTGGTTAAAGTTTGGCCAAGCAAAGAGTCTTTGTGTCAATTCCCTTCTTGTTCAAGGAAAGAAGAGGCCTTCTTCTTCTTC
>NW_012150796.1:236867-255633 GCF_000956105.1 Propithecus coquereli
GATGCCTGGCTAATATTTCTGTTTTTTGTAGAGACAGGGTCTTGCTTTTCCTCAGGCTGGTCTCTAACTCCTGGTCCCAAGAAATCTTCCCGCCTCAGCCTCCCAAAGTGCTAGATTATAAGCATGAGCCACCACACCTGGCCTCTTCTTTTCTTTGAACAATATAAGTTCATTTTCTTATGTGGTCGCCTTTTGTTCATTACGAATCTGGTCAACCATGTGCTGGGACTTGTGAGGATATATCCCGGATGGTGTGAGCCATCGGGCCTTTAATGAGCGGAGCTTAATTTCTATGAAAATAAAAGAAAAACAAAGATTAATAGAACAAACTACAAACTCAGTTTCTGAGTTCAGAGGGCAGCTAGTCAAGAAGATTTCTAGACGCTGGGCGTGAAGCATCTTCAGCTGGAGTGAGGACAGGCAAACGACAGATTTTCCTGGTCTGCGGTTTGACTGTCAGGAATGGTGTCCGTGAGTAAGCAGCTGTGATGATCTCGCTGACGTTTGTACCGAGCCGTCCAGCTGCAGCTTGCAGGGCTTCGGGAAAAGAGCAGGTTTATTTTCAGTGATTCCAAGCCAGCAGGATGGGAGGAAATTGGAAATATTAACTTGGAGAGTTGTGGCCTGATAATGGTGGAAACTGGAAGAGTTCAGGATCCAGCCTAGGTTGTACATAGATAATAAAACATCAAAGAAAATGAACAGGGCTAGAACCTAATATTGGGTGTACTAAAGTTCATTTCTGAAAGATAGTTTTTCTCTCTACAGTCACCCCCATTTCTAACAAAGATAATCAAAGTAACACTGATTTGTTTGCAAAATAAATTTAGTCTCATTAAACTTGGCTTGATTATTTACATAAACGCAGCAATCACTAGATTGATAATATAAGTATAAGCTATTTTTAAGTTTGCTTTGCTAGAACTTTTCCTAAAGCATCTCAGATTGGACTTGTAAAAGTCTCCTGAGGCTAGGAGGCCAACCAAGGACTTGCCATCGGGCTGCGTCTGTGACACCTATAAATCTGGGTGAGCTCCTTTCTTATCAAGGTCCCTGAAATACCTTGAGTTTCCTGGGCCTGACAGGACGTGGCATTACTTACTCACCTGTAAGGCTGGGAATACTCAGGACGATTTTTCCAAGGGGGACTTTATAAAATCAACCTTAGTTTCTTAAAACTATCATGTCATACCTGAAAATATGACATTCCAGCCAAAGCCCTGATAATATAACCAGGGCTTCCAACTGTGTCCAAGGAGAACAGATTCGCATTGAACTTATGTGAATAATTACATTGCCATAAAAATAACAATACTCACGAATAGCTTCCTCATTCTGTAGGCATCAGGTAGGGAGGAAAAGTAAATGTTTCAATTTTTGTTCACAAAAGTACACTTTAACAAATTACTGTAACTATAAGTAGCTTAAAAGAAAACAGTTCCTTTAAATCCGGAAAACAAAACATTTAAAGAATCAGCGACGTTTCAAACAAAAAGTCATTTAAAAAATTATCCTCATCAGTTTATTCAGTACCATGTATTTAATTCTTGTTCTGCTTGATGTGCGTTAGCCGTTTCATGAACTCATCGGTTTTGTTAGAGTTCTGGAAATTCGTACCTAGTCCAGTGGTATGATCTTAAAGTTATCAGAAACCTGTACTTGTCAGAGTTCTTTTCATAAATCTCCTTGAAGACACAAAACTTAAGGTTTATAGTTGCTGGCATTTAAAAAAATGCTTTCATAAAAGCATCAGAATAAAGCAATTAACTGTGGCCAACATGACTTAAAATGGCCACGGTGAGTTCATTGTGATTATGACACAATTCACAAAGAAATTTGGCTATTTCTGTAGCAAGTGACATTTTAACATAAAAACCAGAATTATAACTGATAACATTAAATTTCTAGGAATCTCATATAATTTTTGGAACACTTGTGTCAATAATATACCTATAAATATAACTTAAAGAAGGTTTAGCATCACTTACTATTTGACAATGCTTCCCATATAATTTAACATATCAAATAAGCCTAATTAGTTTAATAACTCTCTTTTGCAAGATGAGAGATACATCCTTCATAGCTTTCCAGGGGCCCATCTGAAAAAATCTCAACATTAATTTAAGGTCAAAAAGATTCAATTTAGAGTTTGATTTTGGGAAGTTTGTAAAAAATATCAAAGATTTTAAAGGCAAATACAGAAGGTTGCATAGTTATGAACAAAACCTTAGCTCCTTAAATATTTATAAGATTCAGTTTTCTTAAATAATCAAAGACCTAATAAATGACAACACTAAGCACAAGAATTTCCTGGGCCACTTACTTAAAAAGTAAGGAAAATTCTTCACATTCTCAGACCAATATTTCAAGAAAATTTTCTCATTTTAACAGAGAAGACCAAATCATACTTTTGCGTCAATGTATTACTAAAACTAATTTTTAATAAAGCCTAATAAATGAATCTAATCTGTCAGCTTTGACCATACAAGTTAAGACTCTCATAACTCTTTTACAACCTCTTTTTTTATTTAACCTTCACAACTGACATGTGTCAGCCACTTCATTTTTACTGTACATTCTGCTCTTGGGTTAGATTTATACTCTCATGGTCCTAAACATCCAGTGGTGACAACACAAACATGTGCGACCAGCAAACCCAGGCAAAAATGTATGTCTGTGTTATGTTTAATGCTGACAACTCTGGAGACGTTCCTTTATTTATTTATTTATTTATTTATTTGAGATGAGCTGTCTCTGTGTTTCCCAGGCTAGAATGCAGCGGATATGCATAGGTGAGACCATAACTCACCATACCCTCGAATTCCTAGTCTCCATCAATCCTCCCACCTCAGCCTGCTGAGTAGCTGGGACTGCAACGCACGCCACTGTGCATGGCTTCTTATTTTTATTTTACCAGCAATTTTAAAACTGGCTTTTATTTACCAAAGATTATCCCAGATCACAAGAACTTTAAAAAAAAATTGGGTCAGTATCTATTTTTGTGAGACTTATATAAATACCTGACTCATTTGAGTACCCATTTTTTCCCTAAGCCAATTTGGGTATTTTGGTTGGTAATACCATCAGAGGTAGAAAAACATCATGTATACCTAACATACAAACATACATGTGCATATATTAATACATAAACATACAGACAGATGCCACCAGACCTTATGGCTTTCTGTGTTAAGAATTTAGTCATGAGGCAGTAAAACAGAGTAACACAAGCTTACTGGTTTATCTCCACTTTATATTTTTATCCAAATTGTGTTTCTGATGAAACAGAATATGTTCAGGTTACGTACTCGATAAGGGCTAAAGCTTTTTACCAATATTTGTGGAGAAAGCTGTCAAGATTTTTCATTTGCCCAGTTTCCAAATGGTTCCTTTTTTTTCCTTTTAGCTTAAGCAGTCTGTTTGGGGGGGGCCCTGGGTCCCCTTGAGAGGCCCCAGAGGAAGGTAGGGAGCCTTAAGTTCAAGCAGCTGAGAGGCTGGAGTAGGAAGGGAAAGGGTCTGGCCCGGGTGCACCGAGTTGGTAGAACACAGAGTTGGTGGGGTTTGAGAGGGGGTTTCAGGTGACAGCGAAGTTCCCATGGGAGAAGGAGGACCCAACAGAGAAGGGAGAGGCCTCGCAGACTGCCAGGAGAGGGACTTCCAGCCTAGGAAGCACCTTTTGAAAGAAGCCCGGACTCTAACCCAGCTTCAGAGACGCTGGCACCTTGAGAATCCAGGTCTGTCCTGAACCGGCCCAACACACACTTGCGGAGCAGGTTCCGGAGGCTGACTCAACGGTGGATCCAGGAGTGGCGACAAGACTTCAGAAGTGCACGCTAGGGCCTGGGCGAGCGGCCCGGGGATCCAGCGGTGAATCTGATCTGACCCAAGTCACCACACCATAACTGTTAAAGAAAAAATTACTCGAGGACACGTGTTAAAGCACAGTAAGGAAGGCTTCATGCAGGACCACGGTGGCAAGTGTAGAAGCCGCTGCAACCGAGCCTTGCGTGGGGGGATCCGGCGCAGCTCTGAACACAGCACCGGCCAGCGGAATTTACGTCCAAGGAGCAGGGCGGGGTCAGTGGATGGAAAATTACTCCGAGGAAACATCAGGGGTCAGGGGGATTCTTGCCGAAGACAGGCCCCGGGGCGCTCAGACACCACCTGGGGATGGTGGAGCATGAGGAACCCAATCAGATATGGAGGGTGGGGAGTTTTTGCTAAACTGACTAGCAGGGATCTTCTGCTAAAACTGGGTTTTACAAGGAAGTGCACGAGGGGGCCTAGGAGAAGCTTCAACAGCCTGGTTAAAGTCTGGCCATGCAGAGGGTCTTTGTCAGCATTACCTCAGATAAATGAATTGTATAACTTGTTTTATAATTAATCATCTGCTTGTTATTATTAATATTCTACCTCAATAAAATGATATAAGATCAGATACAGTCATTGTAGCTTTTGAGGGGGGGTGTTGCCAAGCTGGGAACAGAGGAAAGGGCGGCGGCGTGTGAAACACAGAAGTCACAAGCCTGGGTTCTCGGCCGGCTCCACTTCCAGGAGTTGAATGTCTTTAGGCAAGTTACTACTGATAACAAGTTATTAAAGATAACAATTAATTCATAATGTGGAAATAAAACTCAGTGGGTTGCCTTACCCACAGGCCCACAGTGAGTGTCAAATTCATGGATGTAGTATAATAGCATTTCCCAGATTTACCGGTGAGCTGGCCCTGGTGCGGACCCCACGTGCAAATTTTAAAGAATCAAACAAATGAAAGATTATTATTCTTATTATCTAGCCTTCAAAGCATATAAGTAATCTTGAATGTGGATATCTCCAAACCTATATTGGGATAAACGTATGTATCTCATATATAATTACACAAGTCAGAACAAACATCCCTACTCAGACACACTCTTGCCCAACTCTTTTGTAAATGGGCTCATCGACCCTGCCAGAAAGTGGAGGGAATATCTGAAGTAGATTTTAACTCATTCCCCTGGCCATGGTGATTTTTTTATAGCCTAATCTGAAATGTTGATTTCAAAATATTATCAATAATCACTTTATATTCGTGCAGACTTTAACTTCAGGCAAATTTTAAATTTATCAAGAGAGAAGCAAATGTTTTCCGTTCTCTCATCCATGTGTTGATCCGTCGGCAGCCGGATGGAGAGGAAAGAACGGTAAGAAGGATGAAGTGGCGTGGACATAACTTGAGGTGGCTTCACCAAAAGGAACATTCAAGCACTTCCTGGCAAACAGCCATCTCAGCAAGCAGGGAAGGCAAAAAAGCAAGCAAAGGATTTAGGATTCCTTGCAAACTAACAGGTATTTCAGCTAGCTGAAGCAGCAAGTGAGAAGGAAGCTGGAAGCTGGGATTTGGATTTGGGGTGGTTCTGCAGAACAATGCTGCTATTGGAGAGCACTTGTTGGGGCCCCGGGCTGTGAAAGACCCCTGATAGACATGCAAATGGCGAGGCCTGAATAGCGGCGCAAAGCTGGGCTTCCACAGGCTGGGCGGAGAACGCTTTGGGGAGATAGCAGAAAGCATATGCCCTGAGCCAAAAATAATGCTTGCGCTGTAAGGACATTTAGGTTGGGCTGAAACGAGCCATTGAACGCTTTTTTTTAAAAGTGCCTTTGGATTCTGAAAGGGCAGCAATAATGCAAATTCGAAGTTTGCCTTAGTTAATTGGGTAGAGGACTCATCAATTAATCATAGAGAGGCAGAAAACCATTATTTGGTTACCACTCTTTAAAAAAAGGGTCCTGCTGATGAAATGCTTTAAAAAAAAAAAACTATAGCTCCAACATCTGAATCTGACAACCTGAAAAAAGAATAGGAAGGCTTTTATGCAGCCTCTCTAATTCACCTGAGCTGCGATAAACAGCCCAGATCAGTAGTTAGAGGTTGCTTAACATTCAGCAAGGGATTAGAGAGCCCTCCAGTGCCTGGAAAGGCCTTTTCTTGGCCAGAGCACAGGGCACTACCCCAGGGGACAGCAGAGAACAGGGCAGGTGTCCCACCCCCTCCCCGCCGATTTTTCCACAGGCTGAGCCCTGAGAATCATCACCAGGAAATAAGTCATTCCTGAAGGCCCCATCACAGTCTGGAGGACTCGCTACTCATCTTAGGAGCGGGGAGCAGAGGGACACTTCCTTCTCCAGTGTGAGAGGACTGTCCAGGATTTGGCTTCCTTCCCAGCAAAATGGAAATTTATAAACTGAAAATGTCTTTTATTATTAATAACACTTGTATTGATTTGAAAAGTATGCCTGGTGTATTTCTTCTTGATTTTTGAGTTAATACTTGCAGAAATTGTTTTGGTGTTCTCCGTCCCTGCCTCAGTGAGGGTATAAAAGGAGCTGACAGGAAGAACGGCGTGGGCACGAGGGACGTGCGCACCCCTCAGTTCTTCAGCACTTTTCCACGAGGTTCACACGCAGTGAAATAATTCTTTCTAGAAGGAATAAATTACCAGTTTCAATGTTTAAATAAATATTTTGACTAAAAACATATTTCCTGCACACATTTGATCCATATTTTCGAGAACTCTGACAACCCTGTCCTGGATTTTGCCTTATAAAAATAAAGATCTCCTGAGAAAAGCTTGACAAACTTCCTATCAACCTATGCTCTTTTCCACCGGATTCACTAACATCCAGGAAATAAAAGTCATTCCTCTAACTTCCAAGTGCAGTTTGGGGTTCATTTTGTTCCTGTTTTTGTTGTTGTTGTTTTGGGTTTGGGGGGGGTTGGTTTCGTTTATGGAAGGACTCTATTCCCCTCCACCCCTTCCGTCCTTTCTAAACTTTCTAGATCCATCAAAAAGCATCAGGACCCAGGAAGCCAACAGCCTGGAACCTGGGAGTGGGTTGGAAGTCGTCTGTTGCTGCCTGGAAAGTGCAGTGTGCCTAAGTACGTGATTAGTCATAGGCATGGGGTCTGCATAAGAGACAGAGAATACGGACAAAATGCTGTAAACCAGAAAGCAGATGGATGACTATACACTGGCTTAGTGGTCCAGAAAAATCTGACCATTAAGAGAAAAGTGGAGAAATATTAATATAATAAACAACCCAGTTTATAGCACACAATGCCCAGGAATTAGCACCAGGAGGGGTAAAAATAAGACTAAAACCAGAAGGGAAGTCTAAGAGCTTCTGAGACCTCTGGATGTCACCAAGCAATTGCCTCTTCCCTGAGGCTGGAAAAAAATCAGAGATTTGTTCCCTGCAGTAGATAACAGTTAGGGTCTCAAGACCACAGAACAGCAAGGCACATTGGGGTGAGGAATTTCCATACTGAAAATGGGGGGCTAAAGTGAAAACCTAGATTCTACATGCTGAGACCCCTGCGCTTTTCCCTTTCCCCATCCAGATCACTGACAAGCAGACATGTAACTCTCTAGGAGGGAAGTTAGAAAAGCCTTCACTGGGAAATCTGCTATAGTTTGGATACGGTTTGCTCGTCCCACCAAATCTCATGTTGAAATTTGATCCTTAGTGTAGCAGTGTTGGGAGGAGGGGCCTAATGGGAGGTGTTTGGGTCATGGCAGGGGAAATACCTCCATTAGGTTAATGCGCTCCCTGGCTCCCTGAGCAGCGTGGGTGAGAGCTGGTTGTTAAAAACTCCCATATGAAAGATAGGGGTGAAAATAAATAGATAAAAGCAACTCGGCAAATTGTCAGAGAGGAAACTTCAAAAGGAAAAAGAGAAGCCCGTGAAACAAGAATGCTAATCTAAGAAGCAACATTTGAAGGACCAAAAAAAAAAAAAAAAAAAACCAGATCTTGGAAATTTAAAATATGACACTGGAAATCAAAAACTCAATATAAGAATTAAAATATAAACTTTAGTACTTTTTCCCAGAAAACAGACCCAAAAGAAAAAGAGACGCATGCATAAGAATTCCAAATATAGATGCTTCACCCTCAAGGAGTGGAATATAATCCTCACTCCTTACACGTGGGCTACACGAGTAACTTCCTTCAAAGGGGGCAGTATGGAGAGCATGGCAAACAGTAACTTTGCAGTGGAGAAGGCGTGGCCGCTTCATGATGCGGTAAGAAGGGCATTTTACCTCTGTGGGCTTCCTCCCAAGAACACATAACTCCATTCTAATCATGAGAAAAACATCAGACAAATTTCAGCTGAGAGACATTCAAAACTGTAAAGGTCATAAAAACAAGAAAAGTCTAAGGAACTCCACAGTCTGGAGGAACCAGAGCAGCTATGACAACGACCTGCAGTATGATGTCCCAGATAGGATCCTGCAACACAAAAAAGACACTCAGTAAAAACTAAGGACATGTTAATAAACTATAAGCTTTGGCTAATAATAATGTATCGATTGTCAAAGTTGAATAAAATGCAGAGACAAAGCTCTAAATTTAAAATGTTTTATTTGGGAATCAAGAATTGCGATTCAGGGCATACACACAGACCTGGTGGTTTTCAGTATGTCTGAAGAACAAAGAGAAAGTTAAAGGTTTTATTTAAAAAGAGAAATGTTACATATTGTTCGAAAAGAAAGTTCACTGGCTCCAGCAAAGTTTGGGGGAGCCGGCAAGCTCTGATTGGTAAGTGATGGTGGTGGGAAAACTAGTCCTAGAGTCACAGCAGGTCGTTTCAGTAGCAAGAAGATAAAACCGGTTTCCGGTTACAACAGGCTGTTTCAGCAGCCAGCCTTGCAGAGCAGCACACTCTCCGAGCAATGTTCTATCCCCCGCCCACCCCAGCCTCTCAAATCTGTTCTGGATATGACACGAATGACCCAATTCATCCGATCACCTTTCACAAATACTGGTTCTTTAATGGTAACAAACGTACTGTAAATCACATGGGGAAAGTGGGTACCAAGTATGCAGGAATCCTCTGCATTAGCATCACAAAATCTGACAGAACAGAAAAAAATGGGCGAAGGAGAACTTGAAAGAAATAAGTCAAGAAAGTTGAGTTTCTATGTTGAAAGGTCCCACAAAGTGCAGAGAAAAGTGGCTGAAAGTAGACTCACTTTAAGACACACCATCACCACCTTTCAGAACACTGAGGCTAAAAAATGCTGAAAACTTGATAGAGAAAAAACAGCTTTCATAGAAGAGGCCAAAGTCACATTGGCATTGGACTTTTCAACAGAAATACCAGAAGATAATGGTGCAATTTTTTCAAAATTCTGAGACCTGATCACGGAAGTGCTGCTGCTCTCTCCTGGTCATAGCACACAAGTATAAAGACTATGCTGGTTTGTCCCAGTGCCGATCATGCTAACCTTGGTGACCTGACCAGACCTCGTATCTGCCTGGTTTCTCCACTGTAAGAGTCACAATTTCCCCTTTGTATCTGATTAGTGTCTTGCTGGGAGATACTCTGATACTCAGTCTTGGGATCCATTGACAATTCCTACCTATATCGACTACCTTTATCATGCTTGCCAAATAATATCACTATTAGGTGATATTCTTGCTGATTGGAAGAGCTTTCCTTTCTCCTCCATTTGCATATTGATTCATTTATTTATTTACTTATACCAATATGGACTTAGGGTTTCTATTTTATTCAATCGGTTATAACCTGATATTCTCATTGTTTATTTTAATGCTCATATTGTCCTAAATTTGGCTAGTGGGAGCCCCCTCAAGCGGGCCGCTGTGTCCCTTTGACATGGACCCTTAATGCTTTGAGCACTACCTTACTTTCTAATGTAATAAGATATTCCAGGCTCATCTGTATTTCCCTTGCCCCAGCTTGCACTCGGCCATTTCTCCAAGCAGATACACACATGTACATCTATAATCATCTATATATTTGGCTGCAGATTTTGTGTGTGTGTGTGTGCCCATGAGTTCATGACAACACTTCCAATCCCAATCCAACACCCCGGAGTTCTTTTAGCTTGCCCCTGTCCATACTTACAAATGCCTTCTCATCCTAGTTTCTTCCTGTTTATCTGCTTTATTCGTCTCTTTTTCTCTCCCTGGGTCAGCTTTCTTCACTTCTCCAGTCCACATGACAGACAACATGGCTGTCAACAGTTCCTGAATTTCAGGTCACAGTTTCAGCTAACCAGAAACAGATCTCTCCTTGTCTTTCTAATTTCAGAATTCCTATGAAAGAGGAAATGCCCTGGCCTCTGTCTGTCGGTTGCCCTAAAAGTGGCCTGGAGGTGGGGTCATGTGGTATAAACCTGGCCCTGTGGAGGAGTAGGGGAGAGTCAGCTCCCAGAAGAGCAGTGGGCAGGGAGGCTGCTGAGGAGGGAGAGCAGTGCGTGTCCACCACAGGCTAAGCCCCCAGCGCACTGACAGTGGAACTGAACAGGGGATGGGGGAGCACTGAGAGCGATTCTCCAAATCTGTTGGAAAGCTCTGCGTCAACACAGGTCTTATTCACAAGGATTCCAGAGTAAAGAAAACAAACCAACACAAGGTTCATGCAAAAATGCAGCAGAATGACAGGAAATGTAATCCAAAGATCCAGGAACAGAACATACTTCTGAAAATTATTTAATGCAAGATTCAACAAACTAATCCATAAAACTTTTTGGCATTCTCAAAAGAATACAAAACGAGACGCGAGCATTTTTAAGAAAAAAACAAACAGATGAAAGGATAACAACACAAGGCGAAAAGACACATGGATGAGATAAGAAAGAATTATAAAGAAACAAAGTATATCAGCAAACAAAATATATCAGCAAATAAAATACATTAAAAAGCAAAAAAGACAAAGATGTGGGGAATGCACATTTAAAGAGTGAATCATATTCTAGCCAAATATCCATGAGCTGAGACCCAAGTCTAAACATATCTTGGAATTTTTAAATTATCAGATACAGATAGAAATTCTCTAAAGATCTAAGAATAATATATTTTCAAGACAGGCATGGTGGCTCACACCTGTAATCCCAGCTAATTGTGAGGCTGAAACAGGAAGATCACTTGAGCCCAGGAGTTTAAGACGAGCCTGGGCAACAGACTATCTTCAAAGGAACGCTAGACTGGTTTAGAATTGTATGCCGCAGTACTAAATGCCAGAAGTAAAGTTCACATGGTTTTGAGAAGAAGAGTTTGTGGCCTAAGATTTATTCCTATGAAAATTATCTTTCATGTATTAATATAGAGGAAAGATATGATCATATGAGCAAGAGATTTGACTATATGTATTTCCTTAATAAGTCTTAAAATAGCCTTTAAATGAGGCCAGGTGCAGTGGCTCATGCCTGTAATCCCTGCACTTTGGGAGGTCGAGGTGGGAGGATCGCTTGAGGCCAGGAGTTTGAAGACCAGCCTGAGCAACATAACAAAACTCTGTTTCTACAAAAAAATAAAAAATTAGCTGGCCATGGGGGCATGTGCCTGTAATCCCAGCTACTTGGAAGGCTGAGGCAAAAGGATCACTGTAGCTCAGGAGTTGGAGGCTGCAGTGAGCTATGATGACACCACTGCATTCCAGCCTGGGCAATGGAACAAGATCCTGTCTGGTAAAAAAGAAAAAAAAAGTCCTTAAAATGAGAGCTCAAGGGTGGTGGTGTGGAGCTGCAACTGAGGACAACAAACCAGACAAACGAAGGGTTAAGTTTGAATAACTATTGCAAGTCTGGTTAAATAACTAATTGCAAATGTTAAAATTACTTTGGAAATAGAAGATACATAATGTAAAAATAACAATTTAGAAACAATAATCTGATGGTTTCACAGATGAATTCTTTCAAACTTTCAAGGAACAGATAATTCCCATGCTATTTAAACTTTCTCTGAGCATATGAAAAGATGGAAAACTTCCCAGTTAATTTTACAAAGTCTGCATAACTCTCAAACCAAAACTTAAGAAAGCACAAAGAGAAAAACTACAAGTTAATATCACTTGCTATTTTAATCTAAAATTCTAACTAAAATGTTAGCAATGGAATCCAGCAGTATAATAAAAGAATAATACTCCATGACCAAATAAGGTTTATTCCAGGAATGAAGGATGATTCAATCTTATTAAATCAATATACATTAGCAAAATAATAAGTCAAAATATGTGAATATCTTGAGGGAAACTAAAAGATATTTAAAAGATCTTAACAATTACTTCTGATTTGTTTTAAAGACAGTAAACTGGAAATAAAAGCTACTCCCTTAACCTAATCAAGAATATTTTGGATCAAGTTTCACTACCATATACTTGATGATTAGACATTAGATAAATCTTCTTTAAAGTCCGGGACAAGACATAGATATTAGCTATCACCACTGTTAAGTAACATGAACGTTCTAACCTGTGCAATACAATTAAGAAAGGAATCTATACAAATCATGTCTGAACAGAGGAAGAGAAAATAAATTTTTTGCAAATTACTTTTTATCTATAAAGTTAACTTTTAAAAGGAACAGAACTAATTAGAAAGGAAAGCATGTAATTATAAATATGTGTACAAAAATCAATCTTTTTCCTACATACCATGAATACAAGGATAGATATTATAAAAGATACTACAGATACAACAAAATAATAAATAAAATAGCTAAGATTCCACTTTAACAAAGTTGTTGATTTCTGGACAAGATGGTTCTATCAGCTCACACTTTGACACACCCTTATTAATGATAGATAAAATGTAAAGCAGAATACTACAAAGCTATAGCTAGTTCAAAACTAAGAGAAGCATCACCATAGATCAGAAGCTGGAGATAAACACAAAGCAGTGAGTAAGGTGGAAGCTATGGGCCCACTGGACTTCCATCTAGAAGCAGGCAGGTGACCCCAGAATTCAGTTCTCTAAAGAAAAAGGGAGTAAAAGTGCCCTAAACAAGATGGGCAGAAGCTAGGCTCACTGTTTGAAGGCAAGAGACAAAAGAGTAATATCTTTCTAACCCTAAGGGAAAATGATTGTTAATGCAGGATTATAACGAGCTAAATCATTATTCAAGAGTGAGGACAAAATAGAACATTTCAAACCTACAAAGGTTTGAAAGCTTGTATCTAAAAGTCCCTCACTAAGAGAACTACAAGTGGTGTGCTTCCACAAAAAAGATAATGCAAATCCGGTAAAGGTATGGCATTTAAAAAACAATAGTGAGCACAGAAATGGATACATTGGTTGGTAAATTTAACCATATATATTATAACCAATAATTATAGGTAATTTTTGTGTTTAAAATATGCAAAAATGAAAACTCTAGACTTGAGCTGTCCAATATGGTAACCACTAGCTATATGTAGCTATTGGACACTTGAAAGGTAGCTGGTCTCAATTGAGATATGATAAAGTGTAAAATATACACAAGATTTTGAAAACTTAGTATAAAAAGAGAATGTAAAATATCTCATTAGCGATTTTTTATGTTGAAATGATAATACTTTGGATATGAGGTAAAGAAAAAACATTATTAAAATTGTTTTCACTATTTCTTTTTTTTTTTTAATTGGCTACTACAAAATTTAAAATTACATATGAAGGTCTCAATAACACTTCTCTAAATAACAATTTTAAGATGATAGAGTGGGAAGACAGAGGAGAAAGGGCTGTCCAATCGGTTGTCAATAGTTGACAAGTTCTCTGTCATGTTTGGAAGACACAGACACACTGAATAATGATAGACCGAGGTGCAAAAAATTTCTATTTAAGTATGAATGTTTCCAAAGAACAGAAACATCACCCAGAGCTTCCAAATTATCTGAGAAAGAAAAAGGGGGAATATAGAAAATGTTATTGATAAATACATAAAAAGAAGGAAATGTGGGGTGCAAAAAAGCAAAGGACAATGGAATGAAAAAAGTAACATGGAAGAAATGTCCCAATTTTCAGTAATTACAAAATTTGTAATCTCAAATGTTAAACTCAACTTTCTTTGAAACACATATACATATAAGAGAGAATTTTCTAGCCAAAAATGGGGAACATAATTTTTTAATTATATATGTAATTTTTATAAAAATTCAACATATCTTAGGTTTCAATGAAAGTTTCAAGTGATTTCAAAGAATCAATGTTATACAAACCATGTTCTCTGATCTTGGTGCAATTAAACTAGGAGACAGTAATAACAAGATAGTTTTTTAAAACCATGTTTAGAAATTTTAAAATGATCTCCAAAATAACTCATGGAATAAAGATGAAATAGAAATGGAAATGTTAAATATTAGAACTGAATAACAACAAAAGTGGAATATGAAAACTAGTGGGACAGGGATATATTGTTATTAGAGTTAAAATTATAGCTTTAAAATCACTCCGCAAAAAAATATTTTAAAGATATGTAATAAAATATTCAATTCCCAAAGCAAGACAAGACACAACATCATAAATCTAAGAAAATATAAGGAAGAAAGGAATAAAGTTAAGAGCTAAAATTAATTAAACAGAACACAAAGAAATCACAGTATTAATAATACTGAAAGATGGGTTTTTAAACATTAATAGTACAAACCTGCAGTAAGCCTGAAAGGCATGAATCAACAGTATTTAAAAAAAATGAGGGATATGATCTCAGAACAGTAGTCTTTAAAAAAAATTTAGATAGTAATGTTATTAAATGATAATAGATTTGAAAATGTAGGTAAAGTACATGAATTTCTATAAAAATCATTAATTACCAAAATTGACTTAAGAAGAAATAGAAAGCCCCAATAGACAAACAAAAAAGTTTAAATAAATTGAATTGAAAATCAAAAGCCTTTCCCTACAAGAAGCACGCGGCCAGAATGTTTTAAGGGTGAGGTTTCCAAAACATTCAAGGGAGTCAAGCATTTGAATAGATGCGGAAAAGACATCTGATAAAAGTCAACACCTATTCACAGTAAAAAAAAATTCTTAGGAAATTGGAAATAGGACATGACTTCCTTAATCTCATAACCTATATTATTGAACATGATACAAAAATCTATGAAACATCATAATTAATGGTATAATTTGAGAAGCATTAACAATAAAGTCAGGAATAAAACAAAGAACCATCACTGCTTACATTCAACATTACACAGTAGGTCCTGACCAATACAGTAAGATACAAGAATAAAGCACATACTTGAAAAAGATTACTTAAATCTGCCCTTATCCCCAGATGGTATGATTTTCTACATAAAGAACAAACTTAAGAATATACAAACTATTATAATCGATAACAGATATTAGCAACACTTAAAAATTAATGATTTAGGTCGGGCGCGGTGGCTCACGCCTGTAATCCTAGCACTCCGGCAGGCCTAGGCGGGTGGATTGTTTGAGCTCAGGAGTTCGAGACCAGCCTGAGCAAGAGCAAGACCCCGTCTCTACTAAAAATAGAAAGAAATTAATCGGACAACTAAAAATATATAGAAAAAATTAGCCAGGCATGGTGGCACGTGCCTGTAGTCCCAGCTACTTGGGAGGCTGCAGCAAAAGGATCGCTTGAGCCCAGGAGTTTGAGGTTGCTGTGAGCTAGGCTGAACCCACGGCACTCACTCTAGCCTGGGCAAAAGAGTGAGACTCTGTCTCAAAAAAAAAAAAAAAATTAGTGATTTACATCTCTACTGGCAATTACCAATTAGAGATCATAATAGGAAAATAGGTCCCATTTACAACAGCAATGAAAATTATAAAGAATCTATGTATAAATATGACAAAAATATATTAATATAAGACATATTTACTGGAAAAATTACAAAGCATTAATAAGGGACATAATAAAAGACATTAACAAAGGAGTGAATACAAAGTTCATGATAAAAAGACTCAATATTATTAAGATGCTAATTCTACCCAAATATAATCTATAAATTTGATACAATTCCATCAAAACCGTAACACAATTTTTATGAACTTGATAAGCAGATCTAAAATTCCTATGAACAGCAAAGAATCACAAATGAATAAATATAAAGCCATAGTAATTAAAATAGTGTAAGTCTGCCTTAGGAATTACACACACACACACACACACACACACACACACACACACACATTCACATATTCTGTTTCGTGAGTCCCAAAACAGACACATACATACATGAAAACTTGGTACATGGCAGAGGTGGCATTCATCATACATGAATGGAGCAAAGACTAATCATTTAATAAAGGGCGATATCCACTTGGAAAAGAGAAACCACTTTTTTTATTCCCTATACAAAAAAATCAGTTCTAAGTGAATAAAAGCCTAAATGTAAAAGGCGAAACTTAAAAACTTCTAAAAGACAAGACAATCTTCATAATTTCACAGAAAACACCAATCATAAGGAAAAGATGGATAAACTTGATCCCAATAAAAGTTAAAATTTGGTATCTTTGATGTAGAAAACTAACAAAGGATTGAAATTAGCATTTATCAACGGCTTACAAGTCAATTTAAGGGGAAAAATAATAGCAGAAAAATGGTTAAAACATATGAGCAGGCAACAAAAAGAAGACGAAAGAGAAACTGTCAATAAACAGAAGAAAAACATTCAAAATTTCACCAGTAACCAGGGACTTCTAAACTAGAACAGGGAGAAACTATCTCACATTCATATTGCAATAGTTTGAAAACAAACGTTGGCAAGAACATGGGAGTGAGATGTTGCTCTCTCATATATGGAAGAGAGCAATTTGAAAATGGTCAAGTTAAAAATGCAGGTCTTAGCTGGATGTGGTGGCGCGTGCCTGTAGTCCCAGCTACTTGGGAGGCTGAGGCAGGAGGATCACTTGAGCTGAGGAGTTTGTGGCTGCATTGAGCTATGATCACACACCACTACACACCAGCCAGGGTAACAAAGCAAGACTCCACCTCTAATAAAAAAAAAAAGAGGTAGGTCTTCAACCCAGAATTTCTACTAATAGATATGTATTCTAAGAAAACTCTCACACATATATTGTACAGAGACACGTACAAAATATTAATTGTAACAATATTTATCATAGCAAAAAATTGGAAAAAAATTTCCATCAATCACATGAATGAAAAAATGGATTGTGATATATTTATTGAATAATCCCTATTATACAATGCTTACTTCAGCAGCACATATACTAAAATTGGAATGATACAGACAAGATTAGCATGGCCCCTGCGCAAGGATGACATGTAAATTCATGAAGCATTCCATATTTTTCCAAAAAATCAAGGAGGAGGGAATCCTTCCTAACTTATTCTACAAAGCCAGTATAAGCCTGATACAAAGCCAGGCAAGGATGCAACAAAAAAAGAAAACTACAGACCAATATACCTGATGAATATACACACAAAAATCCTCAACAAAATACTAGTGAACAGAATCCAGCAGTCCATCAAAAAGATAACAAATCATGATCAGGTGGATTTTATTCCAGGGATGCAAGATGGTTCACATATGCATATCAATAAATATGATTCACCACATAAACAGAATTAAAAACAAAAACCATACGATCATCTCAATTGATGCAGAAAAGTATTTGACAAAATCCAACATCCCTTTCATGATAAAAGCCCTCAACAAACTAGGCATAGAAGGAACATACCTTAAAATGATAAAAGCCATATATGACAAACCCACGGCCAACACCATACTGAGTGGGGAAAAGCTGAAAGCATTCCCCTAAAGAACTAGAATAAGACAAAGATGCCCATTTTTGCCATTCTGTTCAACATAGTACTGGAAGTTCTAGCCAGAGCAATCAGGCAAGAGAAAGAAAAAAAGGGCATCTAAATTGGAGAAAAGGAGGTCAAATTATCTCTGTTTGCCAATGATACAATCTTATACCTAGAAAATCCTAAAGACTCCTCCAAAAGACTCCTAGATTTTACAAATGAATTCGGTAAGGTCTCAGGATACAAAATCAATATACAAAAATCAGTAGTATTTCTAAGTATCAATAATGACCAAGCCAAAAACCAAATGATAAACTCAATCCCATTTACAATAGCTACAAAATAAGAAAAACCCTAGGAACATACTTAATCAAGGAGGTGAAAGATCTCTACAAGGAAAACTACAAAACGCTAATGAAAGAAATCATAGATGATACAAACAAATGGAAAAACATTCATGGATTAGAAGAATCAATATTGTTAAAATGACCATATGGCCCAAAGCAATCTACAGATTCAATGCAATTCCTATTCTATACAATATCATTTTTTCACATAATTAGAAAAAAAATCCTAAACTTGTTTGGAAGCAAACAATAGAATTTTTTAATTCTATTGGGCTCTTTTTTAAGAGCCCAAATAGCCAATACAATCCTAAGCAAAAAGAACAAAGTTGGAGGCGTAACATTACCTGGCTACAAATTATACTACAAGACTATAGTAACCAAAACAGCATAGTACTGGCATAAAAATAAACACATAAATCAATGGAACAAAATAGAGAACCCAGAAATAAAGCCACATATCTACAGCCAACTGATCTTTGACAAAGTCAACAAAAACATACACTGGAGAAAGGACACCTTATTCAATAAATGGTGCTGGGAAAATTGGATAGCCATTTGCAGAAGAATAAAACTGGATCCCTCTCTCTCACCATCTACAAAAATTAACTAAAGATGGATTAAAGACTTCAAACTATAAAAAGACCTGAAACTATAAAAATTCTAGAAGAAAATCTAGGAAAAACTCTTCTGGACATTGGGTTAGGCAAAGAATTTATGTCTAAGACCCCAAAAACAAAGGCAATAAAACCAAAAATAACTAAACGGGACTTAATTAAACTAAAAAGCTTCTACACAGCAAAAGAAATAATCAACAGAGTAAACAGACAACCTACAGAATGGGAGAAAATATTTGCAAACTATGCATCCAACAAAGGACTAATATCCAGAATCTACAAAGAACTCAAACA
>NW_012150796.1:255683-256746 GCF_000956105.1 Propithecus coquereli
ACAGGGATATATTGTTATTAGAGTTAAAATTATAGCTTTAAAATCACTCCGCAAAAAAATATTTTAAAGATATGTAATAAAATATTCAATTCCCAAAGCAAGACAAGACACAACATCATAAATCTAAGAAAATATAAGGAAGAAAGGAATAAAGTTAAGAGCTAAAATTAATTAAACAGAACACAAAGAAATCACAGTATTAATAATACTGAAAGATGGGTTTTTAAACATTAATAGTACAAACCTGCAGTAAGCCTGAAAGGCATGAATCAACAGTATTTAAAAAAAATGAGGGATATGATCTCAGAACAGTAGTCTTTAAAAAAAATTTAGATAGTAATGTTATTAAATGATAATAGATTTGAAAATGTAGGTAAAGTACATGAATTTCTATAAAAATCATTAATTACCAAAATTGACTTAAGAAGAAATAGAAAGCCCCAATAGACAAACAAAAAAGTTTAAATAAATTGAATTGAAAATCAAAAGCCTTTCCCTACAAGAAGCACGCGGCCAGAATGTTTTAAGGGTGAGCTTTCCAAAACATTCAAGGGAGTCAAGCATTTGAAGAGATGCGGAAAAGACATCTGATAAAAGTCAACACCTATTCACAGTAAAAAAAAATTCTTAGGAAATTGGAAATAGGACATGACTTCCTTAATCTCATAACCTATATTATTGAACATGATACAAAAATCTATGAAACATCATAATTAATGGTATAATTTGAGAAGCATTAACAATAAAGTCAGGAATAAAACAAAGAACCATCACTGCTTACATTCAACATTACACAGTAGGTCCTGACCAATACAGTAAGATACAAGAATAAAGCACATACTTGAAAAAGATTACTTAAATCTGCCCTTATCCCCAGATGGTATGATTTTCTACATAAAGAACAAACTTAAGAATATACAAACTATTATAATCGATAACAGATATTAGCAACACTTAAAAATTAATGATTTAGGTCGGGCGCGGTGGCTCACGCCTGTAATCCTAGCACTCCGGCAGGCCTAGGCGGGTGGATTGTTTGAGCTCAGGAGTTCGAGACCAGCCT
>NW_012150796.1:270331-271487 GCF_000956105.1 Propithecus coquereli
AAAATAAAAAGAATAAGGAATGACTTGCTCCGCCAAATATTAACACGTATCATAAAGCTCCAATATTTTAAAAGAATGGTTCTGGCACAACGATAAATAAGCAAGCCAACAGAACCTAAAAGAAAGCTCAGAACCAAATCTGTGTCTATCTGTGCCTGAAAGCACCTCTATTTGTAAACATAGAATAAATAAAGGTGTGTTTAGGGGAATCCTTTCTCCCCACTCCTGGTACCTCCCTCCCAGTGGAGGAAGCTGCACTGCTTCTGGTCTCTTTCCACCTCTCCACTCACTCCTGCTCTGCAGAGGGTAAGCAAGAGAGATCTGCAGGTACGTTTGGAAAGATACAGGGAATGCCCATGCTAACTCTGAGCGCCCACAGGGAGCAGGCCATCTCCCCTATTTCCAGGGCAGGTTCTCCTCGCACACGGGAGGGCTGCCCTGCTCTAGCTTTTTCATTCATTAAGTGGGTTTATCTGCCAGACTCAAGGTTCCATCAGCAGGCACATTTGGCTTTCATACTAAATTACATTTTTCCATTTAACCTTTATCAGTAATAAAGACTGGCTTCCATCATCCCAATTTCTTCTGAACCCATGTGAAGAAGAGAAATGCCTTTCAGAAACCCCCCATGTTAGGTGCACGGGCCAAAAACATTTAGAGAAGAAAAATTGTTCCCCATAAATATCTTGATTTCAACAGGCAAGACAACCAAACTAAGTATGCTTGATTGTTCTTCCCCAATTTACTAAATATACATCACTCGATGTCTTCAGGAGTGGAATGAAGAAATGGATGGATAGAACTCAGAAGCGCCACAACAGTGGGGCTCCCTCACCTGGGAGGAAAATATCTAGAATAGGAAGAACAATTTCTCCATCATGGAATATTTCATCTTAATGGGAAGAGAATGTGTAAATCAACAAAATAGTACTGGGGAAGTGGTTAACTAATTGGTAAAACAACAACAACAAAGTTCAATTCGTACTTCACACCATATGTTCAAGTAAATTATACATGGATTAAAGCGCTAAATGGGAGGGAATTATGCCACAAATCAATAAACATATAGGTAGATATTTATCCCATCTGGGGTTAGAAAACAAATTTCTAAACATTAAAGCAAAAGAAAAACAAATTTAAAAAATTAAGAATTACT
>NW_012150796.1:271537-273742 GCF_000956105.1 Propithecus coquereli
TAGATGTTGACAAGGATACAGAGAAAAGGGAAGCCTTGCTTATACACTGTTGGTGGCAATGTAAATTAGTACAACCTCCATGGAAAACAGTGTGGAGATTTCTCAAAGAACTAAAAATAGAACTATCATTTGCTCCAGCAATCCCATTACTAGGTATCTACCCAAATGAAATTGTTATATCAAAATAGTGCTGCACTTGTATGTTTATCACAGCATTATTCACAATAGCAAAGATATGGAATCAACCTATTATTAATAATAAGTGTCCATCAATGGATGACTGGATAAAGAAAATGTGGTGTGTAATACACACACACACACATACACCATGGAATACTTACTACTCAGCCAAAAAAAGAATGAAATCATGTCTTTTGTAGCAACGTGGATGGAACTAGAGGCCATTATCTTAAGTGAAATAACTCAGAAACAGAAAGTCAAATACTACATGTTCTCCCTTATAAGTGGGAGCCAAATAGTGAGCACACTTGGACATTGACAGTAGAATAATAGACACTGGAGACCCGTAAGGGCAGGAGGGGTGGAGGGTGGGGGAAGTGTGGGATAAGAAATTACTTAATGGGTACCTATGTACACCAATCGGGTATTGGTTACACAAAAAGCCCAGACTTCACCACTACGCAATATACCCATGTAACAAATCTGCATGTATACTCCCTAAATCTATATAAATAAAAAAAATTCCTATCATACAGCAGTTAACTGGAGCTACATGTATCAACATTAACAATTCTCAAAAGTATGGGGATTACCGAAAAAGGAAATTGCAGAATAACTACAAAATAATATGTACATAAAATTTGAGAACATACAAAACATTTTATTGGCACATTTATATGCTATGATAGAATCAAAAGATGCTTGGAAATTACAAACACAAAATTCAAGAGAGTGTTCTTCTAGGGAGGGAGAAAAAGGAATCAGGAAACAGTACACTGGAGGCTTCAACTGTATCAGAAATGTTTTCATGTTTTTTAAAACCTGAAGTAAATGTAAATTGTTAAGATTCAATGAAGCCTGATGTTGCAGAAATGCATGCTTGTATAATATTCTCTATTGTCATGAGAATGACTTCACTCTGGGTGTCACAAAACAGTTACCGAAGTGCGGCCAAGACATACAGAAGGATCTGCAAAGAATACAGAGTGGATTCAGGCAAGAAAGAGATTTTAACATGCTGTGAAGTTAACTGAGTGGGAGGCTGCAGTCTTCCTATCACACAGTAAAGTAATAGTATATTTTAAACTCAGAAAAGATAAATCCCTTCCAAAAGATATGGACTTGGAGTCCCTGTTTTTAGCAACTATTAAAAACTAAGCCAACTTGTTGCTGAGAAGCTCCAGGACAATTAGATCCAGTGTCTGGCCAAAAATCTCTGGCCCATAGCACTTTATTCTGCTGAAATCTCTCCCTAATGTGATTGAGGTAATAGCTCTTATTGGCTTGGGACGGTAAAATTTTTTCCTTCATGGGTGGCTTTTATCCCTAGGAAGTTTTTGAAGTAAATATAGAGATGAGGAAATAAATCAAACTAAGTATTACATTATAAATACTTTTGTGTTACATTCAGGAATCGGTTTGGGTAATCATTGGAACAATCTGTGAGTATTTGGTATTTAAAGTGATTGTAGGGTTTACAAGTTTTGGGGAATACAAGAGAATCTAAAGAATTAGAACTATAATTCCATTTTACAACATGCAATTGAGTGACTGATTTTATAGTTGTAAGTTGAAAGTTATGAGACTTTAGCTAATTTTTTAAACAGCACTGTAATTTTTTTTAAGCTATATCATATTTATCAGTTTGTTCTATCAGACTTAACAGAGTTGGTCAAGTACTTGGCAAGGCTTATGCTTGTTAGAGGTATGTGAAGTGTTGAAAAGAAAAGCAATTATGTTAAATTTATAAATACAGTTTTAATGATTGAAGGAATTTAATTAGCTGAGTTGTAAATGGGACTGATTGTTTAAGAGGATATGTTCTATTCACCCTGCATTAATTAAACTTTGATCAAAAGAAAATTTAAAATTTTTGTTTGTATTTTACTAATTTTATGAATAGGTTTGCAACTTTAACTTAAAAGATTAAGAACAATCTAAATTTTTAATTTATGATTTTAATAAATCAAATACTAATGTTAACATCCTGAAAATAATCTTTTTCTGTAAACAAAAGCTACCTGA
>NW_012150796.1:277592-281141 GCF_000956105.1 Propithecus coquereli
AAAGAGAAATCTTCAAAAAGATACAAACACTTTGGAAAACAGTTTGGTAGTTTCTTAAAAAGATAAACACACAAGCCTATACTTACCATATGACCCAGCAATTTTATCCCAAGAGAAATAAAGATTTGTTAATGGAAAAAAATCCAAACTCTGTAAAATAATTAAAACAGGTTTATTCTGAGCCAAATGTTTTTGACTATGGTTTGGAGCACATGGCTTCAAGAGGTCCTGAGAAAATGTATCCAAGGAAGCTGGGTTACGGTTTGGTTTCATACATGCATTGAGATAGGAATTGCACACAAAATCATAAGTCAAAACATGGAAGGTACACATTGGTTTGGCCAGAAAAGGCAGGACATCTCAAAGCAGGGGCTTACAGGTTATAGGATGGTTCAAATGTTCTTTGATTTGTAATTGATTAAAGAAATAAAGCTTTGTCTAAAGGCTTGGAATGTTTTAAGTTAAGATAAGGAAGTCTGTTAGTCAGAGGCAAGCCACTAGACATATACCAGAGTGTTCTATTAAGTAAATTGATGGCCTACAGGTGTGGTTTAGCCTTTGTCTTGCATGGCTTTCAGTCCTATTAATGATTTAGTATCTTACTGTCACAAAGAGTAACTCCAAAAGGGAAGAGGTATAATGAGCACGTCTGACCTCCTTTCCCCTCATGGCCGGTAACTCAGTTTAAGGTTTTCTGGGGTCCCGTTGGCCAAGAGGGAGTTGATTCAGTGGGCTGGATGGCTTAGGATTTTACTTCAGTTCACAGATTACACATGGATGTTCATAACAGCTTTATCCATAACAACCCGAAACTGGAAACAACCAAAATGTTCATCAATAGGTGAATGAAAAAACAAATTATGGTATGATCATACAATGGAATATTATTCAGCTATAAAAATGAACAAATACCTAATATATGCAATAACATGGATGAATCACAAAAAATAAATGCTATATTATTTGAAATTCTAGGGGAAAAAAAGCAAATCTATAATGACAGAGTGATCTACTAACTAGTGGACACCTGAAATTGGGGTTGGAAGCAGTTGACTGCAAAGGGTCAGGAGGTATGTTCGTTACCAATTGCTTTAAACAAACCACCCCTAAACTTAGTGGCTTACCACAGCATTTATTATCTCTCAGTTTCTGTGGGTTGGAAATTGGGCACGACTCAGCTGGTTCCTCTAGCTCTGGGTGTCTCATAGGTCTGCAGTCCAAGTGTCGGCTGGGGCTGCAGTCTTCTTAAGGCTCCCTTGAGAGCAGTCACACTTCTCAGCTCACTCGTGTGGTGGCTGGATGGAGGGTCGCATTTCTTCATAGGCTGTTGGCCAGGGGGCATCTTCAGTTTCTTGGCATGTGGCCTCCCTGTAGGAAAGCCCTCGTTATTGAGGCTGGCTGTGTCAGAGCACACAAGAAAGTGGACAAAAGAGCAAGAGAACACCAAGAAGGGGGAGCCACCATCTTTTTGCAACCTAATCTCAGAAGTAATGTCCCATTACCACTCCCATACCCTACTCGTTAGAATCAAGTCACTAGGTGCAGATCACACTCAAGAGTAGGAGATGACCAACCACGTGAACTCCAGGAAGGGGGGTCACTGAGGATCGTTTCAGAGGCTCCCTGCTACAGGAGGGGAATTTATGGGTTGATGGCAACGTCGTATATCTTGATTAAGGATCAAAACTCATCAAAGACACTTAAAATGGGTGCAGTTCGTTGTATGTATAGAGTTAATTTTTTAAAAGTCAAGTTACTAGAAAAACAAGATAAAGAGTAACCACAAAAAGTTTCCATTAAAGATGGAAGAAGCGCCTCATCCTCTCAAACTCAACTAAATAGTCATTAAAGGAACAGAAATCTTCAAGTATGAAGAGGTCATACAGACAATAAGAGTGTTTGAGAGAGTTCTGCAGAATTTTAGAAAACAGAGGGTAGATAGAGAAGTATTGCCTCTCTCAGCAGAGCAGAGTAAGGTACAACTCTAGAAAGAGTTATCTTTGAAAACCAAGCCAATTTATCCTTCCATATGGGACTGAGAGTAAGAGGATTGACCAATATATATATAACAACTGGACCTCAGATTCTTTACCCCACCAAATAATACCCACTCTCACCCCATTCAAGAAACCAGAAGTATATTCTCTGTAGAAGGTCCAAATTGAGCACGATAATACCTGAATGGCAAGGATTAGGCATAATGCTCACAACAGAGTGATTAAATTAAGGTCCAAACACTGACATTGGGACTCATAGCACCCACCTCTCACTTGCTCCTAGAACCCTGGCTGCCAGGCATATGCACCCAGACAAGAGACTGGAAGATATTTCACTGGAAAAATTGAATTGCCCCAGAGAAAAGACTTCTAAAATGCAAATATGGCCTTTTCAGTCCCTGTAAAGAACTCTCTATAGTAGCACTTCTCAAACATTGAAGTGTACACAAATCCTGAGATCTTGTTAAAAATGCAGATTCTGACTCAATAGGTCTGGAGTGGAACCCAGGATTTTGCATTATAATTTCCCAGGTGAAGGAGATGCTGTCAGTCCCTGAGCCAAAGTTTGAATGCCAAGGCTCATTTGTCCTCCATCTGCAAGACACAAACTGAACCCATTTGCTTGGCATTTCTATCTTTTTTTGGCATGAGCTTCCTCCCTGATCTATCCAAACTCACTTCCCAGCATCATCTTCTCACACCACACCCTTACTCCTACTCCACTCCAGTAAACATCCCCTCCTCCAGCCTGAAATACATCATTCCTTCCCTTAACAGGACAAGCACTTTCTCCTCCTTCGAGAATCAGCTCAAGCCTTTATCCTTCTTTCTGAAATTGTTCCTAATTCCCGCAGAGAGACTTAATTCTGCTGCTTCCGTGGTGCATAATACCCTGGACTTACCTCCATCACCAATCTGTATCTGAATTACAAGATAAAGAGTAACCTCAAAAAGTTTCCATTAAAGATGGAAGAAACGCCTCATCCTCTCAAATTGAACTAAATAGTCATTAAAGGAACATAAATCTTCAAGTATGAAGAGGTCATACAGACAATAAGAAAGTTTGAGAGAGTTCTGCAGAATTTTAGAAAACAAAGGGTAGACAGAGAAGTATTGCCTCTCTCAGCAGAGCAGAGGAAGGTATAACTCTAGAAGGAGCGCGTGCACATGTGTGTGTGTGTGTATATACACAAATATATGTACTTATAAAGACAAAGATAGGTTAAAAGCAACAAGATGAAGAAAGACATACCATGCTAACAGAAATCAAAAGAAACCTGGAGTAGCTACATTAATTTCAGACAAAGCAGACTTCAAAACAAGGAAGATTATCAGGGATAGAGAGGGATATTAAAGGGGTCAACCCCCCAAGAAGACATGATATAGCAATTCTTTTTTTTTTTTTGAGACAGAGTCTCACTGTGTTGCCCGGGCTAGAGTGCCATGGCGTCATCCTAGCTCACGGCAACCTCAAACTCCTGGGCTCAAGCAATACTTCTGCCTCAGCCTCCCGAGTAGCTGGGACTACAGGCATGCGCCACCATGCCCGGCT
>NW_012150796.1:281191-282771 GCF_000956105.1 Propithecus coquereli
AAAATATAAAACTTCTTTATGTGAAGAAATGATATTTGTAAAATGAAAAATCAAGTTAGTGGGTTCCATGGGTCCCCATCAGAGACTGAAGGAGAGAAAGAGGAGGACTCAGCAGTCGGATTTGAGGAGCACTTGTATGCCACTTCCAGAGTCATGGGAAGACAGCAAAACTGTCACCAAGGCTGCACTGCCACTATCCAAATCCACATCCAGTAATGGCAAAGGGAAGTAGCTGGTGAATCCTTTCCTAGAAGACAATAACAGAAAGGGGACAATTATTTTTTTAAATAACCAAACTATTTGAAGAAACTGGTAGATAGAAGTCAGAGAACAGCCTACCCTTTAAAGATTACAACTGCTTCAAGTAAGAACTGCAAGTTTGTGGTTGTTGTCTTTTATTTTCTTTGTTTGTTTTGTGCCTCAGAGCACTCCCCAATCTTCATGGCTACAGTAGGAGAAAATCAGCCTTAGCAACTCAAGGCAGCAGAGAAAAGCTTTCAAGAGTGGTAGAGCAAAGGAAATTTAGGGTTGAAATCCCAGGAGTGAGGGAACTGAAGAAAGTGTGAGGCCAAAAATCTGAGCGCATACTATGCCCCAAAGCCCTGGATGACCACGAAACTATGCGTGTACGTGGAAGGAGGCCCCGGCACCTAAGAAAAAGCAGACAGAAGCCAGAGAAGTGCCTACCCTTGAAAGACAGAACCCGCATTGGGTGAGTTTGTGAGTTTGCTCCTTTTTTCACAGTGTGCTCCCCGACCAACAAACAGGTAAGCAGCAAAAAGGTGAAGTCTTACTGGCTTGAAATGTCAGAGGGCTGAGCTCAGAGATGACAGAGCAGCCAGGAATGTAGGAGGAAACTTCGGAAGAAAAGAAGATGCAGAGAGTGTATGCCCACATCTGGGTATAAACTCAGCACAAATTTTTGACTAACCATCAAAGTATGCAGACACCAAGGAAACACACACACTCTCTGAAAGAACTGAGTGGATACATAAGCTACTGCACACTGCAGAGGAAGTAGTTTACAGTTTGAGTCAAGGCAATTACATGTGTACTAGAACAAAAAAAAAACCCTCAGAATAATTTAATAGAATCAGGAATCGCTATAACATTTATTCTATACAATTCAGTATTCAACCAAAAATTACTAGATATGTAAAGAAACAGGAAAGTAAGGCAGTCAATAGAGATTAACTCTGAGTGGCCCTACATGTAGGATTTGGCAGACAGAGATTGCAAGTCATTTTTATAAATATGTTTAAAGTTATTTTTTAAAGTACAGATAATTAAAGGGAAATATGGTCCTAATGAATGAACAGAGTGTCACCAGAGAAATGGAAACCCTTAAAAATTATAGAGCTGAGAAGTACAATAACTGAGATAAAAAAAAATTTGCTAGATGTGTTCGACAGCAAAATGAAGATGGAGGAAAAATCAGTGAACTTGCAAATAAATCCGTAGAAACTATCCATTTCAAATAACAAATATGATATAAAAAATTGAAGAAAAGAGCTCAAGAGATCTGTGGAAGATATCACTCAGTCCAACACATGTGTAATTGGAGTCCCAGAAAGAGAAAA
>NW_012150796.1:286544-296535 GCF_000956105.1 Propithecus coquereli
AAACAATCCGCCTGCCTCGGCCTCCCAGAGTGCTACGATTACAGGCGCGAGCCACTGCGCCCGGCCGATATAGCAATTCTTAATGTGCATGTGTTTAACAACAGAACATCAAAATATGTGAGGTAAAAGCTGATGGAACTACTAGAAGAAACAGACAAATCCATTTATAGTTAGGGACTTAAACATTCCTCTTTCAGTAAATGACAGATCCAGCAGGTAGAAAATCAGCAAAGAAAATTCATGAGATGTGGCAAAAGCTGTACTTAGAGGAAAGTTTGCAACATTAAATGCAAATATTAGACAAGAGGAAAGATCTAAAGTCAATTTCAGCTTCTGCCTTAGGGAGCTAAAGAAAAAAGAGCAATTTAAACCTAAAGTAAGCATAAAAAAGTAATAAAAAGTAATAATACAAATTGGAGCAGAAATCAATGAAATTTAAAAAACAATATAAAAAATTAAAGAAACACAGCTGGTTATTTGAAAAGATTAATAAAATTGATTAACTTGTAGTTAGACTAAACTAGAAAAAAGACACAAATCACTAACATCAGAAATGAAAGAGGGGTCATCACTACTGATCCCATAGACACTACAAAGACAATAAAGAAATACTATGAATAATTCTATGCCTACAAATTTGATAATATAGGTGAAAATAGACCAATTCCTTGAAAGACACAAATTACCAAAACTCACACAAAGAGAAATAGATAATGTGAATAGGTCTATATCTATTAAGGGAATTGGATCCACAACTAATAGCCTTCCAAAAAACAAGGCAATGGGCTTAGATGGCTTCAGTGGAGAATTCTACAAAATATGTAAGGAAGAAATTACACTGATACTTTAGAACGGCTTCCAAAAATTGAAGCGGAAAAAACTATTTCTGACTCATTCCTTGAGGCCAGAATGACTCCTATACAAAAACCAGTTAAAGACATTATAAGGAATGAAAAATACAGAGAAACGTTTATCACGAACATAGATGTCAAAATTCTCAACAAAATATTAGGAAATTGATTCAACAATATATACAAAGACTTATACACCATGACCAAGTGAGATTTATTCCAGGTAGGCTAGGCTGGTTCAACGTTTGAAAATTAAATAATATAATCTACCACATCAACAGTCTAAAGAAGAAAATTCATACAATCATATCAATTGATACAGAAAAAGCGTTTGACAAAATAAAACACCCATTCATGATTAAAAACTCTCAGCAAACTAGGAATAGAGAGAACTTCCTCAGCTTGATGAATAGTATTAAGAGGAAAAACAACAACAACGAAAAAATCCTACAGCTAACATCATACTTAATGGTAAGACAGGAAATTTCTCTAAAATCAGAAATGGGCAACGATGTTGTATATTACCACTCCTATTCAACACTGTACTGGAATTCCTAGTTAATGCAGTAAGACAAGAAAAGGAAATGAAAGGTATTATCAATTGGGAAGAAAGAAATAAAACTGTCTTCATTCGCAGATAACATAATTGTATATGTAGAAAAATGTTTAAATATATTTTTTAAAATTCTGGAACTAATAAGCAATTATAACGAGGGCTCAAAAATACAAAGTTAATACACAAAAATCTATTGCTTTCCTATACACAAGCAATAAACAGTTGGAATTTGAAATTAAAAACAATACCATTTATAACAGCACCAAAAAATGAAAATGTTTATGTATAGATCTAATAAAATATATATAGGATCTGAAGCTCAGGAAATTTAACCCCAAAATATGACTCCTTGGTATAAAGAGTATTCTGAATTAAAGGCGCTTACAAATCAACAGTCCTTGGAAGGGGCTTTCCCTCTTCCTTCATAGAAAATCCAGACCCATCAAAAAGAACAATTGACTTCCCTTCCCCTGTTGTCTCATTACATTGCAGGAAAGAAGACTAAGAATACAACCAGATCTGACCCAAATTATTTTAAATATAATAACTGTCTCTCAGGTTAATTTAATTTCCAAAGAGAATCATTTACAAGTCGATCTGTTTCCCCCCATTCATTCATTCTCCCAAGTGCCTATTCATCCTCCCTAGTAACCACTTATTGCCCTTAAACAGAATTAACCTATACTCCTCATCTCCCCCCACCCCTCTAAAATGAGGGTATATAAATTTCTAGACCCCACTGGGATATTGGGTAATCACTCTGTGATTCTTCCCATGTGCACAGTAAATAAATTTGTAATCTCTTTCTCTTATTAATCTGCCTTACTATGAGTTGATCTTTCAGCAAACCTTCTGGGGGTGAAGGGGAAGTTTCCCCTCATCCCCACAGATCTATATGTAGAACTACAAAGCTCTGATAAATACAATCAAAGAAGATCTAAATAAATTTCATACTTGTGGATTGGAAAACTCAATACTATTAGGATGTCAATTCTTTCCAATTTGATCTATAGATTTAGTGCAATCCTAATCAAAATCCCAGCAATCTATTTTGTGGATATTGACAAACATTGTAAAATCTGTATGGAAAGGCAAAAGATTCAGAATAACCAACATCACACTTAAGAAAAAGAACAAAGTTGGAGGACTGACACTACGTAATTTCAAGCCTTACTATAAAGTTATAGTAATCAACAGTGTGATATTAGTCACCGAATAAACACACAAATCAACAGAACAGAACAGATGGCCCGAAATAGTAGACCTATACCAATACAGCCAACTGATCTTTAACAAAAGAGCGAAGGCAATTCTGTGGACAAAGGATAGTCTTTCCAATAAATGCTGCATGAATAATTGAGCAACCCTTTGTGAAAAAAATGAATCTAGACATACACCTTACATATTTAACAAAAACTTACTCAAAATGGGTTATAGACTTAAAATGCAAAATTATAAAACTTCTAGGACAAAACATGGAGAAATCTAGGTGACCATGGGTTTGGTGAAGAGTTTTTAGGAGCAACATCAAAACTAAAATCCAAGAAAGAAAAAATTGAAAGTAGGACTTTATTAAAATTAAAAATTTCTGCTCTTTGAAAAACACTGTTAAAAGAATGAAAAGAAAATCAATAGACTAGAAGAAAATACTTGCAAAATATATATTTGATAAAGGACTTGTATCCAAAATACAAACAGAACTCTCAAAACTCAATAATAATAAATAACTTGGTTAAATAATGGCTATAAGATCTGCATATGAAAAGATTCTCAACATTTGTCACTGGGGAATTTCAAATTAAAACAACAAGATACCACTACACACCTGTTAGAATGGCTAAAATCCCAAAACTGATAATATCAAATACTAGCAAGGATGCAGAGCAGCAAGAACTCTCATTTATTGCTGGTGGGAATGCAAAATGGTATAGCCACTTTGGAAGAAAGTATGGCAATTTCTTACCTAGATAAATATAGTCTCTACCATACAGTCCAGCAGTCACACCCCTAGGTATTTATCCAACTGCTTTGAAACTTCTGCCCACACAAAAACCTGCTTATGAATGTTTTAGTACTTTTATTCATAATTGCCAAAAACTAGAAGCAACCAAGATACCCTTCAATAGGTGAATGGATGAACTGTGTTGTATCTGTATGAGACAGTATCACTCAGTGATTTAAAAAACTGAGCTATCAAACCACAAAAACACATGGGTGAACCTCACATGAATACTGATAAGTAAAAGAAGGCAGCCTGAAAAGGCTACATACTATTAATACATAATTCAATTATATCACATCCTATAAAAAGCAAAGCCATGGAGACAGTAAAAAGATAAGTGGCTGCCCAGGGGTTCAGGAGGACAGGAACAAAGTTGAACAGGTGAAACACAGGGGATTTTTAGGATGATGAAACTGTTCTGTATGATACTATAATAATGGTGGATACATGACATGCATTTGTAAAAACCCATAGAATTTGACTGCAAAGAGAGTGAACCTCAATGTACATAGATTTTTTAAAAAATCAAATCATTTAAGAGGTTAGGGGATCCCAGGAAGGAATGCAGACTGTGACAAGAGACTCTAACTGTATTATAAATACAGCTGATCCTTGAACAACATGGGTTTGAACTGAGCGGGTCCACTTATACACAGATTTTTTTTCAATAAATACAGTCGGCCCTTCATATTAGCAGGTTCCGCATCAACAACCAAAAGTGGATGGAAAATATAGTACCCATGGGACGCAAAACCCACATGCACAGAGAGCCGACTTTTTCATATCTGTGGGTTCTGTGGGGCCAACTGCTGAACGTGAGTATGAGCAGATTTTGGTATCCATGGGCACTGAGGCAGGACTGTATATGAAACAATCTCGCTGAAGCGGGTGGGAAGAAATGTTGACCTAACTAATTCTGGAAGTGATTGGAGTCTGTAAATCTAAAGACAAAAGGAATTGCACATAAACACTGTACTCTAGTTGATAAAGTTGTTTTTCACAGTAGTATAGGTTAACAATTCTGATACTGCTACATGTGTATACTGGAATTGAACAATGAAATAAATGCACGATGGATGGTGAGAGCCGTGTTGCTCATTGTTGGAGTAGAAATTTACAGATAATAAGGGAGGAAGCTGGAATGATCCACGTGGTAACGGATTAGAGTTGGAGACATCAGTATGAACCCTTACTTAGCTTAATTTACATCATGTGGTTACATATAGAAATATTTGTAGATATTCATATATAAAAGGGTTGGTATACGCACATATATTATATTTGCTTGCTCTGCCAGCTAAGAAGGCCTGGATACAACAACACCACAGTAGCCATGAACACACCTAGTGCCCAGCTGTTTCTATCACCATCGTCCAGCAGAAGGAACCATGGCTCCTTGGAAAAATGGCTGATTCTAGGACTGGGGCAGGAAATATGCAGGAAGGGCCTGGAGCATCTTTTAGGGCCAAAAAGTAAAGAAGTGCTCAGGAAAACACATACACACACATTGATGGGAGTATGTCAAAGGTGACAGAGGGACATAGGAGCCAAGTGAAAGAGCTCTCAGTGGCCAAAGCTGGAACAATCTGAGCAATAAAATATCTAAAGCAGTATGGATTATAACAAAGTATAAAATAAATATCCAATACTGATATAAATGACTGAATAAACAAATGAGGGAGATGAGACAAATCTACCACATACAAAAATTCCAAATAATTAATGCAAATACTCCACCCTCTAGAAGGGGTAATGTAACTCCCTACTCCTTAAGTAAGGCCTGTGCACAGTGACTTCCTTCCAAAGAGTACAGTATGGAAAGAAGAAAAAAGGATTAACTTTATAGTCGAGAAATCTGACGACCACTACCTCGAGCAGAGTGATTAAGGTCGGCATCCACAGTAATCAATCCTGTTGACAGCACGCGCCCTCGGTAAGATGTGATGAGAACGGCACTTTGCCCCCGTGGTCTTCCTTCCCAAACCATAACCACAGTCTAATCACAACAAAATATCAGACAAATTCCCATAGGAGGACAACTTATCACACACCTGACCTATCCCAAGAACAATTAAAAACAAAGAAGGTATATGAAACTATCACAGCCAAAAAGTGTCTGAGGAAAAGTGACAAGTAAATGCAATGCGGTATACTGGAAGACACCATGGAACAGAAAAAAAGATACAAGACAAAAACTAAGAAATTCCGAACGAAATATGGACTTCACTGGATAATAATGTATCAATATTGGCTCAATACTGGAACAAACGTACCACACTAACGTAAGATGTCACTAACAAGAAAACGGGGTACAATGTATATGGGAACTCTGTACTATCTTTGCAATTTTTCTGTAAATCTAAAACTGTTCTAAAAACCACTTCACTTTCACCTACTAAATTTTACACAAAATGTTAATTGTGGCCAATGCCAATCTGTAACTTCACAGGAAACAGAATTCCGAGAAACAAAGAGCCAGCTGAGCTAAGTTGATGTGGTACCAAGCCACCAGAGGTACTTCGTTGCTGTGTGTGTATATGTGTTTTGCTCCACGAGTAGACTGCACAGCTGTTTAAAGACCTGGATTCTGTCCTAGGCTTTCACATCACATCAGACATTCATTACACTACTGTGTATTATCAAAAAGGCAAAGGAAGTTTATACTGTGAAGCATCACAGCTCGAGAGAAATCTCCCTTGCACAAGCTCGACCACTTAAAGTCGTTGCAGGCGCTGGTGATGATTCGGACCCAGATCACCATATTCTGGAATGATGCAAAGCAGTAAATACACGAGGATACTTTCCATGTGTTTAACCACATCTTTCCACTCACCACTGGGAAAGAAACAGGATCTCCACGGGATAAATGGAAAGACCTGCATGACTATGAATGAGCATTAATAAGAAAGATCCTAAGTAAATATAATAATTAAACCATGTCTGGAACCAAAAGGCCAGAAACTTGTCAGCAACATTATTTCCCCAAAGTCCATTTATAAATTGTTTGGAATTAGGAATACATTTTATCATGCATTAAATTATTAAATATTAGTTGAACAAGTATTTGTTGATTTGTACTCTGGGCAAAGCATTATATTGTAGAGATGAAACAATGAATATGAGGAGATGAACCAGAGAGAAGTCAAGGCTCCCTTCTAGGTCTTTGGCTTAGTCAACAGTAAAGAAAACCACATATGGAAAACTAAGGGAAAACGTGAGCTGGGAAAGGAGTAGAAAATCAATAATTTCATTTTATCCAAGCTACATCTGAGATGCTTATCAAACATTCTAACGAAGAGGTCAAGCAAGGAGTAGACTATAAACCTGATGCTTTAAAAAGTCATCAGGGATATAAATTAATAAGCAGCAAATAGGTCATAATGAAAGTCATGGAACTGGATAAGATCACCCAGGAGAGACATACAGAGAAAGAAGAAACGGGCCCCAGATTGGAGTCTTGTCATCCTTCAAGATTTAGAGGCCAACCAACATTCAGAGGCTGAAGAGAAGAGAATCCAGCAAACAATATTCAAAAAGAATATCAATGACAGATAGAAAACTATGAATATGCAATGCCACGAAAGCCAAGAGGAAGGGTGAATTGTGTTGAGTGGTGACAAGAGGACACGTAAGATGAGATTAGAGGATTGTCCATAGAATTTAGCTGTGCAGAGGTTGCTGGTGACTTTGATAGCGATAGGTTTAGGAATAGTGGAAACAGAAACGAAATAGTATGCATTCATTAACTACTTATGTTGGAATTTTTGAAAAATCATAGGAGTTTTCACTGATGGATGAGAATTCATTCATTTATTTATTCATTTACCTCTCCTCCCTTTGCCAAGTACTGGGGTCAGAGCTAGGGATTCACAAATGAATAAGGTTTCTTTCTGTGGGGACTCCCAGGCTCACAGTGGTGATCACAGATATAACTGCAACAAAATGCAGTGGCAGCACCAAGGAGGAACTAATCATTGTAGCTTGGACCATCAGAAATGGTTCTGAGGCTTGAATTTGATGTACTCTGGAGACCTCCAGAGGAGGTACCACGTAGGCATTTGGGTTTGTGGATCCGAGGCTTCAAAGGGATGTCTGAGCTGGATATATTACATTAATCCACCTACAGACAGCATTTGTGCCTAGTGAAAATGCAAATGTCAAGAAGAGGGGAAAGACTAAAGACAAAAGTTTGAGGACATTTAAAAACAGTGTAGAGGGTTTTGAGCTTGCTAAGAGAGAGGTGTTAATAATTCTGATCGCTGTTAAGAAGTTGGATCAAATGAAGAGTAGAAAATGTTGAGTGGATTTGATAAATGGAGATTATTATGAAAATTGAAGCCATTCCTTACCTTCCCACACTAAATCTTCCAGCCCACCTACACCTTCCCCCATCTTCTTGTACTATCCTCTCAGCCACATTTTGAGCCCTCATTGAAACCTATTAATAAAAATTATTAAAGAACTTCCTGATTGTCAGCCTACATTTTTAAAAAACAATTTCTACAAGACTAACAACAGAGCTGTTTCAAGTGAGCCAAAGATAAAGTAGGAAGAAATCAGTTAGTTATATTTGAAAATTTGGAGAAAACTGCATTAGTTTAATTCAGTTCTAGAACTCCCCGAGTCCACGGGCTCTGATACATAGCAGGTGATGAATACGTTTAGTGGATTAGACTTAAATCTTTTTCTGGGTCACTTATTTTTTAAATTTGGTTTGTCTGTGATGTGCCTAGATTTTATTTCCCTACATTTATTCTGGTTGTTGGGTTTTTTTGTTTTGTTTTGTTTTTAGACAGGGTCTCATTCTGTTGCCAGGGCTGGAGAGCAGTGGTGTCATCATAGCTCACTGCAGCCTTACATTCCTGGGCTCAAGCGATCCTCCTGCATCAGCCTCCTGAGTAGCTGGGACTATAGGCACATGCTACCACACCTGGCTAATTTTTCTATTTTTTTTTTTTTTTAATAAAGACAGGGTCTCACTCTTGTTTAGACTGGTCTCAAACTCCTGGCCTCAAGCAATCCTCCCACCTCGGCCTCCCAAAGTGCTAGGATTACAGGGGTGAGCCACCACACCTGGCCTGTATCACTTACTAAGGGAAGAAAACCACTTACACATTCACTCAAATTTTTGAGAGTCTACAATAAGTAGGACATTACGCAAGTTCCCCATTGACTACAATGCTGAATCATTGACTCTCCTCTCTGATGGGACGTCAGTGCTTCCCTCAGCCCTCCCCAGGTAAAGCAGTGTGTGAGCGTGCATTCACCTCATCTTTCCTCTCCTACTCTTCCCCTTGAAAAAGCTGCAGCAGTGAGGGAGCCCCACTGCCTTTTTCACTTTCTCAGTCTACTCAATTCCAAATATGTTATTTTTCTGAGCTTGCAACCCAGTCTCTGCTACCAATTTCTATGTTACAATATTCCCCATATCTCCCATCCCAGCCTTAAAAAATGATTTTGATTGTGAGTTCCCTCACAAAACTGCAGCAATCAGAAGAGAACTTCAACATGTCCCCACGACCAAATCTAGCCATAAGGCCACCCCTACAGCAATCCCCCGAATCTTGTTGCCTCTTGTCTAATCAAAGACTCCTTTCTTGCAGTTCTCCTCTCTCTTTTTTGCATCACTGTTTTCTTCCTATTGGAAAATTCTCATCAATATGCAAAATCCTGTGATCACTCTCCTGTTTCCAAATAAATTCTTTCTTGACTCCACACTGCAGCGGCTGCTTCAGTTCTCTATTTCCCTTACAGCAAAATTCTTGAGAGAGCTGTCCTTACTCCCCACCTTCCTTTCTTTTCCTCCCATTCTCTCTTGAACACACTCAGTGAGGCCTTTGCCCCCAGGACTTCACCCAAGCTACTACTGTCAAGGTGTGTGCCTAATTTTATGTGTGGACGTGGCTGGGCCACGGAGCCCAGATATTTGGCCGAACATTATTCTGCATGTTTCTCTTAGGGTGTTTCTGGATGAGATTAACATTTAACCGGTGGACTTTGGTTAGAGCAGACTGCCCTCTCTAATGTGGGTGGGCCTCATCCAATCAGTTGAAGGCTTGGACAGAACAAAAGACTGACCTCCCTGAGCAACAAGGAATTCTCCAGCAGATGGCTGTCACACTGGACCCATACAATCGGTCTTCCCTGGGTGTCCGCCCGCTGTGCAGATTTTATATCTGCCAGCCTCTGCAATCACACAAGCCAATCCCTCGAATTAAATTTCTGTTTATATATACATATATAAACACACACACACACACACACACATCCCTTATTTGTTCTGGTTCTCTACAGAACCCTGACTAATACACAATGTCACCAGTGACCTTCACTTTGCCAAGCCTGAAAGTCAATTCTCAGTACTCTTCTTACTTCAACTTCTACCGGCATTTAACAAAATTGAATTACATCCTCTTTAAAAGTGTTTTGTTGTTGTTGTTGTTTGTTTTGGAAGTTTTTTTTGAGACAGGGTCTTGCTCTGTTGCCCTGGCTGGAGTGCAGTGACATCATCATAGCTCACAACAACCTCAAACTCCTGGGCTCAAGGGATCCTCCTGCCTCAGCCTCCCAAGTAGCTGGGAC